>NC_081339.1:109858-236909 GCF_022539665.2 Daphnia carinata
CAAAATAAGGTAGCGAAAATAATGTCTAACTAGCGTTGCGTAACAGAAATTGCGACTCAGGTATGGAAGAAATGTTTCCTGGTACCATATTGGGGCACTCGGTGTCGTTTCTTTTGCCTTTTAGCTTTCCCGGTAGTTTTTTCTTTTTATCCGTGGCTTGTGGGTCGTTTGTTTGCTTTGCTTCGAGACAATGTGAATATGTGCGAAATGGGCACTTGCGTGACAGGAAAAGATCGTCAAAGGAGTTGGCATAGTATAATCTGATACTCTTGCACGGAAGGCAAAGGCTCCACGGCCTGTAACTGTGGTATTACCGATCGGCACTGGTACGACGTTTATATTGTTTGTCTTTCCTAATTTTGTATCACAAGGTACAAGGAAACCGTCTTAGACAATAAAATGAAATCTATTGCATCCATTTAAGTTAAAAATTCCAAACACAAACTTATCGTATTGACTCCTTCTTATACGGTACAAAGTTATACAGATAAGATGATCAATTCGCCTTCAGTACCTTCTGTTACAACGTTCTGAGCAGTTTCGATTAGAAATAAGTGGGAAGTAGTGAGTCAAGCATCGTCGTCCAGCTAACGCACGTCAGACCCTCAATGGCACAACTGCACCATCAAACTTGACAGGAAACTCAACAAGTGGTAACATCCCAATAGTAAACCCGGTGCCGTTATGTGCGAGCAGCACGAGCCGATGTCCGTTCCGACAACGTCACACCGGTGGTCAAGTTCGTATACGTGTAAATTATTGCCGTACAGTATAAAAATACGCAGTGTTTTTTGTTGGATGCGGTTTTTGTCTTGCCTTTACTCGTCCATGCCAACCTGAAGTTCGTCACTGGTGAATGCGATACACTCACGCCTGGCGTTGCTGTGTCGGTTTTGTATCCCTATAATGCCCACCTGACTGGTAGATGTTACGAGAAACCCTATATCCTATCATGGACCCCCATCTAGTGTCCCGATTCCACCTCCCCTTGTTAGATGGCAGACCGAAAGGTATGCGACGGGTCGTCTGCTGTCAATCATGAAAAGCAGTTAGTTACCTCGCCGTCTACCAAGTGGTCCTAAGAAGGAGCTCCGCATATTGCTGGCTTCCCTTCGCGTAACCCCTAAGTGAATTGTGTTGTACCCCAATTGTGTAGTAAATATACTTGTCCCGTATATCCATCGGATTATTTCATCTTCGTCTTCCCCGCTATTCGCCGCATCATCCACTGCTTCTCACGGTCTGGGTCCGACGCCGGTAACATCCATAACAATTGGTGTCAGAAGAGGGATTGAGGAGGATTGAAGATCGAGGATGTTCATCTCCGCCAGGCTATCGAACAACTTTTAAAAAAAAAAGTTGCCTGCAGCGGACCCGCGTACCGCCCACGTGAGAAGGAAAATTTTCGCGTACCTGGCCGCCGCCATTGTGGATGGTCCTTACCTGCGCCGAAGGGGAGTGGATCCCATCCCGCCGCGACGTCTTTGTTAAAGGGTGGAGGAACGGTACAGGTAAGTATTTCAACCCTTGTTACCTATAGCCACGGGCTATTAAATAAACAACTCCAGCGCATGATTTTGGTTTGTACTGTGTGTAGTTAGGAATCTTTTTTTCGGTGTGCCTTTTGTCCGCCCCGTTTTGTCTTGCACGTTCCGCCTTTTTTTTTTTTTTCTTCTTTTTGGGACGCCTCACACGTTTTTTTGTCACGTGTGATATTTTGTTTTTTCTTCTTTTTTTCCCTTAGCGATCGGATTTACGGTGCGGAAGTGTTTTTTTTTTGTTTTATAATTTTTTTTAGTGTGGAAAAGGAAAAGATTTTTTGGTGCGAATTACGCTGTGAGACCTCGCTCGGCTTCTCACTTTTCCTTTTTTGGTTTTGACGGCGTTTTGTGTTTTTTTTGTGATTTTTTCCCCTCTCACCCACAGAGGATATTTGTTGTACTTTTTTGTTATGGTGTTGCGTTTTTTTTTTGGCTCGCCATTTTGGTTGCGTTCAACAACTTTTTTTTTTGGCTTTTGCTTTGTTTTGTCGACCTTCTGATCTTGGTCGAGGTGTCTTAGTAGGAACGTACTTATTTGTTTTTTTTCTCTGCTCTTTTGTTATTGTTTTTTTCTTCTCATTTTTTGGGCCTTCTTTTTGTTTTCTTTGCCTTTCGCGCATGTTTTTTTTTTTTTTTATTTTTGTTTTGGTATTTTAGAATTTTCGTACGGTTTGTTCTGCATGTCGGATTTGAATCCCGACGTCCCAGATCCCTTTTTTGGCTTCGAACCACAGTACTACCTGCGGAATCAGAGGGGAAAAGCTCGTCAAACAACAGCAAGAGCCCGTATTGTTCGTCCGGTGCCGCGTTCACCTGCGACGAAAACGAGCTGTCCGAAGTTGGAGTTTGTACTGGCGGCAGAAGCATCTCCATCAACAGACATGGCAGACAATAACGAGCTAATCGTGGCATTGAATAGGTTTGCTGAAGTAGCAGCGGCTGACGGTGCGGCGAGGCAAAATCAGGTTGCCCAACTCGTCGAAATGATTAACGTGCAACAACTACAGAACAACGAAGCTATCCAAGCACTTGCTGCCGCTTTGCCAGCTGCCCAGACAGTCCGTCCGTCGACGATTGCTGTCAGTTCTATACCACGCTTCTCGGGTGCTGTTGGCGAAGATGCGCAAGGGTTTATTGACCATGTGGAACGCGTTGGTGGGTTAGAGGGTTGGACAGAGGAGAATCGACTTTTGGTTGCTGTGACACGTCTCTCGAGGGCACTGCCTCCCAATGGCACGTGCAAACGGGACACCATCACACTACCTGGGCTTTTTGGTCAGCCGCACTAGTGACAAACTTTGCTCGAGCGCTTTCGTTTTTGGAGTGGAGTTCGCTCGTAGAGTCTAGAGTACAAAAATCAGGGGAATCTTGCCTTGAATACGGGTTGGACAAGCGACGATTGTGCCTTCGTTGTCCCGTCCCGTTACCGGAGGCTGACATCATCAAGATGTTGCTGAGAGGTCTCGCGAACCCCATTCACGTCGCAGCCTTAACTTCTCCCTTACCGGTAGACTTTATGGCCTTCTTGACGCGACTCAGAGACTTGGAGCAACTTGGGTTAACGCCTCCAGTGCACAGCGTGCCAGAGTCTACAAATGCACATACATTACAACCAACGCCCCCTGTTTTAACAGCCACTCAGTCAACTGTCCCTGCGCCAGCAACACAGGATTTGACCGCACTCTTTCAAAGTCTACGCGACCGCTTGGTCAACCAAATTTCATCGTCGCTATCACGACTCCCTGTTAATCCCGGACCTAGTGCTCCGCGGATGGGTGATGGAAGCTTTGCACCAAGAGGGCCCGCGCAAAGATTGTGCTATTCGTGCAATCGACACGGCCATATCGTTAGGGACTGTCCTGCAAAAAACGACGGGGTATCTCGTCGAGGACAATGGCGCCCTTAAAGTTTTTTTGTCTGAAAGTCGTCCAGCCCTGCCTCTTATCAAGGTCTGGGTAGAAAACGTTGGGGAAGTTACGGCACTCGTCGACTCGGGGGCTAGCGTTAGTGCGGTACGGCAAACCGTCGTGCGGAAATTTATGGACCCTCATCGGAAGGCCACGAAAACTAAACTGAGAGGCGTCGACAACAAGCTAGTGCGAGTAGAGGGGAGCACTACCGTTGAACGTTAAGTGGAAGCACAATTTTGTCAAACTCAAGTCCGTCACCGTACTAAGGACCGCTCCATTCGCGTTAATCTTGGGTAGTGGAAAGTAAAACCAGCATTGTAGTAAGGGAAGGGAGAATTGAATTAGTCGGGGAAGGGTTAGTTGAGGAGAAAAATAAGGGTGTAGTGGCGAAGGAAAGTAGGGAGTTAGATCAAGTAAGGGGGGAGATTAACGTAACGGGGAAAGGTGTAAGGGGGGAGGAAATAGGGTTAATTGAGAGAAATTTAAATAAACGGTACAGGGAAATCGAAGAGGGCGAAGGAAAGAGGGTAGAGGAAGTTTTGACGAAGGAGAAAAAGATAGTGCGATGGGCGGAAGAGGTGCACATAATTAACGAGGAAAGCCGCAGGGAGGAAACATTTTTGGATGAAGAGGGGAGTAATGAAGAAGATTTTGACGTAAGCGACGGTCTGATAGAGTCTTTCGCGGAGGAATCGCCTTCGAAACGACGTGGATGGATGCCAGTTAAGGCAGATGGACATCAGGTAGTTCCGCCCAACTCGCTAGTCTTTGTGAAGTGAAGATTATCGTCAAATGTCTCTGGTACGGCTTTTGTTAAGTTCAATTGTTTTTCGAAGCCGGGGAAGGAGTGGGTGATACCAGCCAGTGTCATGACGGTAAATAGAGGACTGACGGAGATACCCCTTGTAAATTATTCCCCTGTTGAGTTGAAACTAAGACGATGTCATTTCTTTTGTGCCGTTTAAGTCAACGACGACGCCGTTTTGTCTACTTTGACAGACGGGGCCTCTGAGATCTGTGCCACCGTTTTTCCAGCACATGATGAAGCCAAATTCACCACTCAAGTTAAAATTGGGGAGGGACTAGACTCTGGTCAACGAGAAAAACTTCTGGGTATGCTTGGACGCCGACGAAAATGCTTCCCGACGTCAAAAGGAAATTGATCGTCAAACCACCGAAGTTGAGCACCATATTGACACGGGGAATGCTTGTCCGGTGAAGTCTACGCCATACAGGGTGTCAGTATTCGACCGTCAGATTATTGCGGGAAAGATTGAAGAGATGTTAGAAGAGGGTGTTGTCGAAGAATCTTTTAGCCCGTGGAGTTCGCCCGTCGTTTTAGTTCGTAAAGCAAAATGTGGTGACTATCGTTTTTGTATTGATTTTAGACGTCTAAATGCGGTAACAAAACGTGATGTTTATCCGTTACCTCGCATTGACGATGTTTTGGACAGGCTAGCAGGTGCGCAATTTTTTTCTTGTTTGGATTTGGCCAGTGGATATTGGCAGGTGCCTGTAGCGTTGGAAGATCGGTAGAAGACAGCATTTGTAACCCCAGACGGTCTTTATCAGTTTACACGTATGCCGTTCGGGTTGAGCAATGCTCCGGCGACGTTCCAATGGCATATGTGTCTTTTAGACGACATCTTGGTGTTTGCACTTGGCATAGGGCTCTAGAGCGAGCAAATTTGACTCTGAACATTGACAAATGCGTTTTAAATGGCATTATGTGTCTTGTTCAAAAATAACTTCAACTGCTCATTTCGTCTCTGGAGTTACCATTCAGACTGACGCAAGTCAAACTGGTCTTGGGTAGTGTTGACGCAAGATGCTGGTGAAGGACATCGACCTGTGACTTTCATCAGCAAAAGGCTGTCGGACACCGAAACACGATATCACGCCAATGAATTGGAATGTTTGGCGGTGGTATGGGCACTCAAGAAATTGCGTACCTACGTTTATGGGAGACATTTTTTTGTTAAGACGGATAGTTCAGCCGTCAAGTGGATGATGGAAAAAAAGGGACTTAAAGGGGAAGTTTGCTAGTGGGTGCTTGATTTGCAGGAGTTTACCTTCACGATAGAGCACGTGAAAGGTACGGATAATATTATTTGCGGACACACTGTCCAGGAACCCTGCCGACGGCATTGTTTCTCGGCCAGATGATTGTCTAGCAGTCACTGTAAGGGAACCCGAAGTCGGTTATGCCTCAAAAGAGCTCGCCCTCTTGCAACAACACGACGACCAGCTACGGAAAATATTTGTAGCATTAGACACCCTTACGCCCTGTAAAATTTCCCAAGTTTTTGTCATCCGTAGTAAAATTCTGTATAAAAAACATACATTCTGGCAGGAAGTTGCTACTCGTTATTCCCTCTATCCTTCGTAGAAAAATCTTGGAAGCATGTCATGATTCTCCTTCATCTCGACATCAGGGTGTGGAGAGAACTCTTTTTAAAATTAAAAGTCGATTTTGGTGGCCACGGCTGGATAGGAGCGTAAAAATTTTTGTACAATCTTGTTCTTTTTGCCAAACACACAAACACGCAATTGGTCAGGTGGTTGGCCGGCTCATGCCCATCGTACCACCGTCTTCTCCGTTCCAGCTGATCGGAATTGATCACTTGGGCCCGTTTAAGGTAACTGCTTCTGGCCATCGTCATATAATTGTCTCCATAGACTATTTGTCGAAGTGGGTCGAGGTTGCTGCTGTTCCTGACACGTCGATAAAATTTGTTACGTCGTTCCTCGAGACGAACATTATCTTTCGCCACGGTACACCACAACGTATTATTAGCGACCAGGGATCAGCCTTTACGTCTCAGATGTTTGCCGAGTGGGTAACGCGCTGGCATATTAAACACATTTTGGCCACTGCAGACCATCCACTGCAAGACCAATGGATTAGTGAAACGAGTTAATCCTACATTAACCCTTGCATTATGCGCCTTCGTCAGCGCCGAACATACGGACTGGGACTTACATTTAGCAGCCGCAACGTACGCTATTAATACTGCCCGCCAAGCCACAACCGAGGTAACGCCGTTTGAATAGTGAATGGTCGTCCACCAGTCCTGGCCATAGAGAATCTCTTTCCTTGGCCAGAGAACGAACAAGAACCACGTACCACTTTTTTGTCACGCGTTTCGGAATTGAGGTCGTCAGCTCGTTAGCGCATTGTGGAAAAACAGCGGTAAAGCAAGGAAAGAAAAGATCTTGTTCGGAAGCCGGAATCCGAGCTTCTCCATGGTGACCTTGTTCTAGTTCGACGGAAGCCTAGAAAGAAAAATTCCACCAAAAAATTTCTTCCTAAATTTGTGGGGTCATTCCAGGTGGTGCGGAAGCTATCACAAACAATCTACCTAGTCGAAGATCTGCCCGCGCAACGGAAGAAATCATCGTACAGGCGTTTTAACGTCCACGTCTGCCAGATTCGTCGCTTCCATGGTCGGTCGGATGTGGAGTGGGCCGCTTCGGAAAATGTGGCAGTCGACGAGTCTTCATCTTCGTCATCTTCGAGCGACGCATCTTCGTCCGAGTCGGAAGAGCTGCCACAAGAAGACAGGCCAACAACAACTACTAGAGCTAGGAGACGGACAAAAAGGCCTGCGTGGATGAAAGACTACCACACATAACACGTACACGCTCTTCTTTCTCTATCGTGTTCGTTTTTGGGGTGGAGTTATTGGTTTTGTTACAGTGTTTTTTGTTTTTTTTTTTTTTTTTTTTTGGGGCGGGGGGTGATGATGTCATTTGATGTTTTGTTTTTCTTTTGTTTTGATAAATCGTTGTTTGTTTTCTTTTTTTTTCTCTTTCTTCTTTATACCGGGGATGTTATTTGTTATTTATTATTTTTTTGCTTTCGTAAATCGCCGTCATTTGGGTGGGTGTAAAGAGCCGTGAGCCTCAGGGAGAATTTTTTTTTTCTTTCATTCTCTCGTACTTTTTTTCTCTTCTTCAGTAGTCAGTAGTGTTTTTCCTTTTTGTTTTCTTTTTGGTTTATCTTCTTTTCTTCGGGGCCATTTCGAAGTTCCAGAAAACCCTCTGTGTTTTATTTGTGTTTTTCACGTGGAACTTCGAGTCAGGAAGAGCCGAATATTACGAGAAACCCTATATCCTATCATGTACCCCCATCTAGTGTCCCGATTCCACCTCCCCTTGTTAGATGGCAGACCGAAAGGTATGCGACGGGTCATCTGCTGTCAATCATGAAAAGCAGTTAGTTACCCTCGCCGTCTACCAAGTGGTCCTAAGAAGGAGCTCCGCATATTGCTGGCTTCCCTTCGCGTAACCCCTAAGTGAATTGTGTTGTACCCCAATTGTGTAGTAAATATACTTGTCCTGTATATCCATCGGATTATTTCATCTTCGTCTTCCCCGCTATTCGCCGCATCATCCACTGCTTCCCACGGTCCTGGTCCGACGCCGGCAACATCCGTAACAGTAGACAACAATCTCAACGCGCAATCCTATTGATGGCGCACATAATGGCGGAAATAGAGGAAAACAATAAACTAACGACATTCACACAGAGAAAGTGTTTTCATCCGTTTGTTTTGGGCACCGTGTGATAATTAAATAAAAAATATTGTTTAACACTAAACCAACGAAATAAAAAAATTTTAAAATAAACTCATCAGACAAAATTGATTGCAACGGTATATGGTATCGGGTAGGTAGTCCAATATTATCAGTGATCGGCAAATCACTTGAAAAATGATTTTTAAATCAAATCAAATCACATTTCAAAAATCACTAAAAATCAAATCAAAAATCAATCATTTTTCTAGAATTTTTTTCAAATCAAATCAAAATCAAATCAAAATCAAATCTTTTAGTCATGTAGAAGAAGTAGTGAATAAATAAGCAGAAACACTTTGAATTTGTAAATTTCCTAGAGTTTTTTGGCTATTTTCAGCAAAATCATGTACTCTAACAATTTGTCTCTCAGCCGGCTTCTTCTTGCGGTTAACACCAATGAAGCAATGCTGAAGAGACGTTCTACAGGGGCACTGGAAGGTACAGCAGTATTGTACTTAATAAAAATAGATTTAATTAATGGATTCCTGTCTAACATTGACAAACTAGTGTCTTTGTCAGACAAATATAGATCAATCTCATCTTTAGTTGGGGAGGTCTCATCATCAGTAAAGCTATAGGGATCGTTATTTGAGGACAAAGAAGCAGAAGGGACAACACGTTTAGAAAAACTATTAATTCTAGAATTTAATCTACTTCGGGCGTGTTCCCTATCATCTTTAGATGACATCCAGGTAAACTTGAATTTAGGATGGGAGACGGATGCCAATATGTAGTCATCCTTAGTGAAAAGAGCACCAAATATAAAGTAGGCAATACATTACATGGTCAGTAGGCTACTAATTTAGCAATACTAGTTACCTTTGCTCAAGTTTCTCAAGTAATTTGTCGCGGATTAAATTGCCCTTTTCCAGCACTAAGCCTTCAAGCTTAACTCGTATTTTGGTTAGCGTCGGCAAAACATGGCCCAAAAAACAGTTGTCCTCACCCTGAAGAAGATGCAGATAAATGGAAATAGGCTGCATTATTGCAACATATTCAAATAGGTATTCAAGATCTTCTTCGTTTATAGATGGGATGGCAAGCTGTTCGCATAAGGAAATCAGGAGTTTATGGTCAAGGTTTAGTACCACAGCCAAAGAATCGAACAAAGAATTCCACCTCGTTGGGCAAGGAGTTGGGAGATAACGACCTATATGGTGGCAAACCGAACGATTTCGAGAGATGAAAATTATACTGTTATATGATTGTGACACAATAATTGTACCTAGTATTTGTTTTGCCAGATCACTAGCTTTGGTACTTCTGCCACACTTGTTCCATAGATCTGTAACTCTTTTCAAAGCTCGATTGAAAAAAACCTTAAAAGACGAGTTAGATTTTAAGATAGCTTCCATATCGGTTGTTGCCAATAAGTTTAAAGTATGAGCTGCGCAACGAATATGAGCCGGTAGCCAAATGTTTCTGTCTTCATCGTCGTCACAAACAGTAGAACTTAGAAGCTCGTAAGAATCAATTTCTTCAATATTGTCATTCACTGACACGCTATCGACTTCCTCTCCAGCTAATTGGGATAGAATTTCTTCTGGAATTTCTTCCATGTCTCTGTCTGTTTCTATAGTTTCAACACAAACATTAGAACTGATTTCTTGGCTATTGTTTTCATCAGCAGAAGCCATGGAGGGAGAGGCAAAATAAACCCGCATAGCTTTGACGAAATTAGACCCATTGTCTGTGACAATATGTTGGACTTTTCCTGTAAGTTCGTAGTCGAGAATGATGGAATGGATGAAATTTGCGATTTTGTCATACGTATGACTTCCTATAAGTAAAAGTAAGTTATGGAAAAAAATCATGACATAATGTATATAATGTATAAAGTAATACCTATGAATCTCTTTAAACCGATTGCTGCTGAGTGGCGCTTTAATGTAATTCCATCTAGCCAATGGGCAGTCACACCCAGAAAACTTCTGCGCCTCGAACTCCAAATATCGGTAGTCAAAGAAACAACAGCTACTTTGCTAAATGTAGCCTTTAAATTGCTATGAAATTTTGCGAAATCTTTAGCGATCAAAGAGCAAAGAGTTTTGGACGAGAACAAAATAGTTTTTGAATTTAAGGCCTGCAACATCTTTTTGAAAAAATAGGAATCCAATGTTGATAAGGGTAAAGCGTCGGCTATGATGTAATCTAGAATTCTTTGGTTGATTTTTTCTTGCTCAGTTATAAGAAGTGGAGCTCGGACAAAAAACTCACTCGCCCTAGCTTTAGCTGCAATTTTCTGGCTATCAGTAAGTTTAGTCTTGGCAGGGGTTTCTACCGTTTCTTTTTTCAGATTTCTCTGCTAATTTATCCTTTTCATTTTGAAGCTTGAACGTGGAATATTCAGACGGGTGGATCTAAATAGCATAGTTTAAAGAGTCAACACTTTTCGCATAAAATTGTTTGTACCTGATCGTAGTGTCTCGAAAAATTGGTATTTGCACCTCGACGCCCAGAAATCAATTTCTTACACAATCCACACTTCCCACGAATGTTTTGGTTGTAAGGGGGAGTTGAATCAGTCAAATCTTTTGGAAAAACAAACAGGGAAAAAATACCCACCTTGAACCACAAGAAAGAATTTTGAGTCGAACTATGCTCTAAGCCAACAACATTAATGTCCTCAAAATCAATTTCATCTAACGATTCGTTTGAAGCCATGTTTTTATTATCCTCACAAACACTTCAGCACTAGATACTTTACTATAAACACTATGTTCTGTTATAATCCTGTCAAAAGGGAATAAGAACAATGGCTAATGGGCCTGTACTTAAAGTAAACCTAAACACTATTTGATTTTGATTTGGAATCGATTTGTGTGAACGATAAAATCATCATAAAAATCCCCATTTTAAAAATGATTTTTAAATCAAAATCATAAAAATCCGATTTAAATCGTGATTTAAATCGTTTATGATTTGGCGACCACTGAATATTATATATAACAGTTTCATAATCTCAGAAACCATACTTTTTTGATTGACTTTCGTCCAGGCCGTTATAAATGAGAAACCACTGAACTGGTTTGCTAGTAGGTTGCAAACACGATATCCCTCGAGTGCATATTCCTTGTATACACTCATCGAGAGAGTATCATTTTCCTTGGTGATGACTGATGGATACCCACACGGCCATTGTATAATGCTCCTGTGCTTTCGTTGCGTAGTATTTGGGAGCATCGGTGTAGTAGCTTGGAGTAGCGTATGCTGTTGTGTAATACTCGGCTTCTTCGCTGTGTAGTGCTCAGGTGCCTTGGTGGTGTCGTATAGGACGCCGGAGTGGTGTATAGTATCCAGAAGAAAACGATCCCATTGGTCCACCCATGGACTCACCAGCCATCAAGATACAACAGCCAACAGCAGCCTTATGGCCTAGTTGCTACAAGTGGAAAACGAATGCGATTTAATAAATGAATCAAACAGAGGGCCTTATCAAAATGGTGCAACTAATTGAAGGAAAAGCCAAATTCTGAAAGAATCTACCACGAATTTATTAATAAAACGTGTTATTAAGTTTGAAAACGTGATACTTACCCATGATTGTAAAATAATGTAGACTTGATAGCGAACAGCTGTGTGACACTCGATATACTACCGTTGCTGTTCCATGAGCCCATTCGACGTATTCCATATTTGTTTTATCCTCATTTTATAAGAATTTTGCACCCCTAATGCACGCCACTAGCCTGTGGCATTGGTAATAAGAAATGAGGTATAATATTGTAACCCGTCCTTTAATGACGTTGTCATGTACCTGAAGACATTCTCTTCCCTTCCGGCTGTTGGCGATTGCGATTGAAACCCACATAATCTGTGAAAACTAGGGTATTCTCTACTGTTGCACAAATCGAAACCTTTCGCCTTGATTTTCACCAGTTTACAGGGGAAATAAAGATACGTCCTATAATGATAACGCCATGTCAAGCCTAGAATTACAGGATTAACAATAAATGACAAAAATGAATAATGACGATCCTAAATTTGCTTCAACTTATTTTTTCCCCACAGTTGCAATAACACAGAACATCAATCTTTTATTTTTTTTTTTTTTTACCACATGCACCTTGTAATGACTGCATTCTGTTGTTTCTCACCACGTCCTGTTGGGAACTGGCAACCTGGCAGTTCAGCTCTAACATGGACGTGTACTCGCAGGCCCTGCAATTGTGGGAGCCACATGATTGCTGGGAAGAGACATAAAAATACAAGGTAATAAAGACCAAGTTACTGACAACTACGTTTCTTTATGAACTGTAAGTTGCAGCATATGCTTAAAGCCATAGCAAAATGACTAGATGCAGTAAATTATTTTTCTGAAATTAGAAAAACATCTAGAAATTTTCAAATACACAAAATCTGAACGGCCGAGTTGTCCTGCCCGCATATGGAGCGGTCACGCGGAAACTTTGGCACCGTTAGTTCACGAACCAGTGTCTGTCTCAAGTAGTAGCCGATTTTGATTCTTATCAGTTTTCATGAGACAAATTAATAAATAAGTGAAACTATGGTGATGGTGATGCTGGGCGGCTTCTCATGTGACGTTTTTTTGTCTTAACACTCCTGAATTAGTAACTGGGGGCTACTGTATTATGCAGCCGATTTGAAAAAGCAGTTGAGCATGTTGTGTTCCACGTGTGTTGCAATAAAAATCAAGTTGTTTTCTATGGGTTGGACGCCGCCCAGATGGCCTAGGTTAAGAGATGAGAGGGTGGAAATCGTAATAATGAGAGGATTATTTCCGTAAGGATAACCCCCCTCACCCACTCCATACATTAGGGAAATATCGTGAGTGTGAAAAGCGATTACTCAGTGTATTTAAATAAGGTCTTTCAGTGCATGTAACAACGTCAGCTAATACCTGGTACACCGAGGCCTTAAAAATCGTTAAGCTCATGCCGGATCTCTTGCCTTCAAATACGAACGTACTATGCAAGTTTAATTTACTGATGTGAAATAAAAGTATGATATGTCTCCATTTACGTTTAGCATTATTACGCAGGGCATGAACAGTTTGAAAAACGTTACTTCTCTGTGTGAGCATAAGTTTTGGCGATTTGTACACAACCGAAGGCAGGTCTCACACAAGGCTTCTTTGATGCATGGCGGAGAAAAGAATACCTTTGTCTTGATTGTTGGCTGAAAGCAATCAATGATAATATTATAAATAATGAAAAATTTGATGTGACACTACATAGCAGACGACTAAAGAAATTAGAAGATATGCGTGAATGTGCGGCTTACCTGCCACCTAGCGCCAAACCGAAGAGAAGTTTCCAAATTTTGTAGCGGGACTGCTAGATTCCCGTCACGAATGCTTGTTACACCCAGAGCTGCCGTAATCGCGATTGAAAATTAATCGCGATTGCGATTTCGATTAAAATTTTAATCGGCGATCAAATTATTTTAAAATAATCGCAATCGGCGATTAAAGTGGAAAAAAATTAATTTTTATTCGCGATTATTTTACAATTATTTAGCGACATCTATGAACGGTAGATGAGACTATATGAAAGTCTACTCATAGCTTTGTCATTTTTGTAGCAGACGCTTTTTTTGAAATGTTCACTTTTTCAATTTTTTTCAATTTAAACAGTGTTAAGCTATTTTCTTACTGCTAGATGGCGCTCAAAAATAATCGGAAAAACAATCGCTAACAAATTTAATCGCCGATCAAATTTTTTCAACAGACGAATGATCGCCGTCCATTTTTTTTTGCGATTATCGACGGCTACCGATAATCGCTCAAGAAATAATCGGACGGCAAGTCTGGGTACAACTATGTGCGATGGCATACAGTGGCTAATATGGTGATGGACGTAGTCCGGCCATTTGGAGATTGTCTGACACTAATTCCAGGTCAAAATGGCTTCAAGACTGTCGTAAAGATCCACATTAGCTACAATATGCTATTACACATGGCTGCACTCATGGTATATGGTGGCTATATTGTGATGAACGTAGTCCGACCATTTGGAGATTGTCTGACGCTCATTCCATGTCGAAATGCCTTCAAGACTGTCGTAAAGATCCATATAGTCTGAACAACCTTGGCTCGAATTGAAAGCGAACGCTGTACCCCTAAATGAAGGAAGCTAGAGTCTACACGGATTACCGACCGGTAATTCGACCGATCCCACCTTGATTTCATGTTCCTTAAAATTAGCTCTATTAAATTTAAAATAAAAAATTTAGAGAAGCCTGTTCGTAAATATCTATACAGGTTAAGTTAATCATTCGACTTCATTGATAAATCTGATGCTAATTGCAAGGCGATAATGGATGAAAGAGTGACTTAAGGATCGGAACAGTTTGAATAACTTTAAATTGCGACTACGTTGGCTGGTTGCATTGGGAACCAGCACTTAATTCTAAATCGAAGAAACTATAGGTGCCCACGTCGATTATAAAATGTGGTTAAAGTTAATACGGCTACGACGCACAAACCCACTCCTTTCTCACGTGATTTTAGATTGACATTCATATTCGCATGTATTTTTTGTACCGATAATACAAGAGATGCCAGTGCATTCAGAACATAAATTTAAATAATGTGTTCAGCCAGGATTTTATATAATTTAGTAAATCTTATAGCCTTTGCCGTTGAAAGGGATGTGAACAGGTGCAACTGGGAGCTCATATTCGTGGACGGGAGCGACGGGCAAGTGATCACCTTTTGGCTGGAATCCAGCTTCGTCAGCCGCCCAGGTCAAAGTGAACTTCTCGCCTTCAGGAGAAACCCAGTAAGAAGATCCCTTGTTGGTGTTGCCTAGGACTTCACCGTACGATTCTTTGCCGTAGGAATCGTAGGTGACTCCTTGCATCTTCTTCTGAACCTGAGACTCTTCGCGGGTGGTGTAGTCAGATTGGGCATAGCTATCGGTTGAAATAATAAAATTTGTCTAATGGTTATCTTTAGTTCTTAAAATAATGAGTATAAAGTATGAAATAGATTTACCTCCATTGGCTGCTGCCATCGAGATTGCGCTCGTCAGATTGGCTGGTGGCGGTGATGTCGGCGTATTTGTTATCCTTGTTGTAGCTGGGAGTAGGGTAAGCTGGTGCGGGGTAGACTGGTGCAGGGTAGGCTGGTGCAGGGTAGGCTGGTGCAGGGTAGGCTGGTGCAGGATAGGCCGCTGCGGGGTAACTAGGAGTAGTGTACTTCGGTACAGGGTAGCTTGGGGCTGGGTAGCCGGGTGCGTTGTACTCCGGCTTGTAGCTGGATGGAACAGCGGCAGCGACGGCCAAGAAAGCGGCGACGATGAACTGTCAGAAAATGTCGTTTTAAATATAAAGTTAATTTTATTTCAAAATAAGAATAAGAGATGAAATGCCTTACGAGCTTCATGTTGTATTAGGAGGGTTTGATAAACAACTGATTTTCTGAGTCCTTCCATCCTGGACTTTTATAGTCGAGTGAGAGGCAAAGAGCATTCAGTTGACCTACTTGTTTTGGCAGCTAGATTTCGCCAGAGCAAATTAGGTTTTGGGCGTTGAATAAAATACCTTACTTTCGCTTTTCACGTTAACCACGGTGCATTTTTTATTTTGTTTGGCTGGTGAAGGATTTATTTTGTCTCCTGGTCTTTGATGAACAGAAATCAATATCGTGTTATAGGAGTATCCACACGTCTGTGTCTATGAAATACAAATAATATAATTTATCTTACTAAAATCAGGTTGGGTGAACGATAATTTGCTCAATTCCCACCCGTGATTAGACCATCCGATTTTTCTATTTGGGTTTTTTCACATGTAATTGTTGTTCTAGCGTAACAGAAATTCTATCCAGCAGACATTAAAGGAAGTAAAGAATAAAGTTCATTTATTAAAATTCCCAATTTTGTTTATTTTGTTTTCTAAGTTTAACATTAAACGTAAGCTTTTACCATAATGAACCGTAGCCTTTTATCAGTGGTAGTTAGATCATCTATTGACAGTATAAAAGACTTGATAAAACAATTTATGTTTGGTAACGGTGTGTGTTCGCTAACGCCGTTACTGCGTGTATATGCCTTACTAATGTTTATCTAATTCTAATTGCAGGTCTGGGAATGGCTGGAAAGAGTGACGCAAAGGTCGTGCCAGGTAAAACAACGATGAGCTGTGACCACGCTGGCTGGTTCCATGGAAAGCAAACGCTATCAACTCTAAATGGAAATTAGGTGTCCACATGAATTATAAACGGTGGATTAATACGGATATGGCGACCAAACCCACTCTTTTCTCACGTTACAGGTAAGTTAAACTTCAAAAATATTTTTTATGAGTGTTTAATAATTTTATAGTTGTCACTAACAAAAATTTTACCGTACCGAAAGAGTTAGAGTAGTGTGTGATTCCATAAACGACGTCCACAGCATGACCATCTATGACAACGAAACGTGTAAAGCTGTCCACCACTTTGTAGAAATAAACGACATTTTGCTTACGTTGACGGCATTTATATTTGCATCATGCGTTCGATGTACACATATAACTTATAGGACATGTTTTTAATATTCAATTACATATCGGGAAAGCTAGTAAGTATCGTGGCTCACGATAGCTATTGTTGCGAAAAAATTCTGCACGGTCGGCCTAATCCGACGCAGCGCAAAGATGGTTTCTTCATCGGTGGACGAGAGTTGCCAAAAGAAGAACTGAAATCTCCTATGCCCAGAAAAATGTCGTAAAGCAAATACCACGTCTGAATGGAGCTTCTGGTGAAAACACACAAAAAACTATCGTGGATGTCTGCTAAATTTTTAAAAATCCTTCTGCCGATGTTAATGGAAAAGATAATCAGTTGCGATGTATCGCATGAAAATCATGCAACTCGTCATTCGTGAAAAATAACGATATTTGGAACGCAAGCCTCGCCTCGATGCGACGTTTTTACGGCAATCTGAGCTGCGCTGCAGTGTCTTTCATATGGGCTTTATTCACACTGTACAACACGTCGCCGTGAAAGAAGGGAAAAAAGCGTAAAATAGGGTAAATAAGATAAACGGTAGGGCATGATAAAAAGTGACGAATTGCGCGGCAAAATACGCTTATAATATGCAACAAATGGTTTTACGATGGAATTCAAAACTATGTCTGAGAATGAGAAAAATTGACAGTGTTATATTGGATAAACAGCAAGGCATGTCAAAAGTTCAAGTCAAAAGGTACAGTATATTTGTTGAAGCCTAAGTAGTTGTTGAGCTTCGCGCAACGAAAGCTTTCATTGCAATAGATTGCACCAGCACTGTAGTCTGTTCTCCATACGGAAGTATGGAGATTTTGTTGACAACCCGGCGCTGCCAAAGACTAGCAGACGTACCTAATCGCATCACAGCTCTCAATCAAATATATAATTTTTTGTATTCAAGCTGTGACAATCACTTTCTGTTTAGGCAATAGACGTATGGCTAGATATACGTGACGATGAGGTTAAGAAACCAGTTCTTAGCCTAATTTCATAGTGCTCTATAATCGTGGGTAAATTGGTTTAATGCTTAAATTAGATTTATCGTTAGTATTGACGTATTTCTTTTTTTTTTTTGAAAGAAAGGTGTGTAAACGAGTATACCGCCTTTTTTTGTCACCCCAGCCAAATGCGTTTTCAAAGGGATAGTTTGGCAATTGTTTCAGCACTAAGAAAAAGTCCATTTCAAAGCGGCCATCATCTTGGCATAAAGTTTGATCTCCAATTACTACTTGAATGGCAGTGTTTAAATGAAAACTGGAACAAACTAGAGAAAAATAGGATACTGACATCTGAACAGATTAATCTGTTGGTTGAAGCTACAAATAACAAATCAATAAGAAGTCCAAGTGGAAATTTCCCTTGTGCATGCTGCGATGGGGAATGTGAGTTAAAATGTCAAAGCATGTCCCAAAGCTCAATTGGATCTTTATGTACTGAGAAACTAGTTATAAAATTTCGTTACACATGGACATGGAACAAGGTTGCTGGTAGATTTGATTTACATTTGTTACATTATTATTTGTTGGTTGAAGCTTACTCACCTTTTATTTTTAGGTTTGAGGGATGTGATAGAATGTAGAAAGAATCTTGAGACACAGTTAGAGGATCTCTGCATCAGATCTTCACAAAGCAGTTTGAATCTTCAAAATTTAACGAAGTAGCTCATCCTTTTCCCGTCGATACATTGAACAGGTGAGGAAAGTTCGCCTTGCGGAGGATTCAAGAACTCGAGGAATTGAAAATCTGAATAAAAACGAACTGGATAAATCTAATGTCCAGAGAAAATGGTAGTAGTCTTTCCTTTTAGTCTTGTTTTCTTACAACTGTATTCATAGCGATAGACTGTACATGCAAGGGTGTATGAAGAAATAGCCAGCATTTCATCAGAGAAGAGTAAAAATCCTGCGTCGTCACCTCACACAATTGTCGCTACCTTAACTGAAGTAGGATCTAATGCTGCACTTAACTTTCTGTTTGCATTTTTCCGTCGCGTATGGCAATCAGGTAAATATAAGATTCTACTATAGCCGGCAAAATGTTTAACACCTTGTTTTGCAATAGGCGAAGAGGGGGTTGCCTGGTTTGAGATGCTGATTCACGCACTAGAATCACATCGCAGTTGACCTCTCGCGTCTATCTTTCACCTTCTACATCAAGTGGATAATAGCACATATGCCTCTGATTCAGGTTGCTCAACAAATCTGTCTTATTTCTGCGTTCCATTTTTTCGAGTACGGATTTTTAATTTTTTTTAAATTTTCCTACCAACAAAAATTACGGGAACTCCTCTTCTTATTTAGAGATAGTTTATGTTCCATTCCTCTATGGGATCGACAAGTGGCGCTACAGCTTCTTTTAGAAGTCAGCATTTAGCGTGGAAGTCTCGTCTGTGTTTTACATGCTATACACGTTCTGCTCGAATTATGGGACGTATTGTATATTATCGTGAATTTTTTTTTGCCACCCCCATATCCTAGGGCTAGGCCGCGGGTAGGGACACTCCATGCGTGCGATTTTAGGGGTGATCCAATATTTTATGTCTATGATGGAAGCTTTTTAGCTCCTCTCTTTCGGAAGCGACGTAGGGACATTCTATTAAAAGATGGGAGGGAGTTCCCTGTACAGGACATCCATAGCTACAGTTTGGGGATACAGAGGGATCAAATTTCGAGACACGAGCGTTTAAACGTAGCCGGTTCGAGCGGAGTTTCTGGAGAATGCTGTTTTTAAGTCTGTCAGGATGCACCATCCAAGGCTCAGGAGAAAGCGAGTTCCTGGGTTGGTAATCAAAGAAACCATGGTGACTCTCCAGGTATGAAGTCATCAGTTTGGACCAAGCTCTGCGGAATACATTTGATGCGAGTTTAGACGGGTCGGCGTAGTCGATTTTTTTACAGCTGGGGTCCGTTCTTGCATCGTTTGCCAGACGGTCCACAAGTTCGTTTTCTGGGATACCTACGTGACTGGGAATCCAGTAGAGAACAACCTTGTGAAATCCTGCTTGGCTAGATGAGAGTATGTTGTAGTGATCCAGGTGCCAGGCAAGTCTATTCTTCAAAATTCTTTCAAATCGTTTTCCAAAGCAGGAGGTAAGAGAGATTGGCATGTAGGAGTCCAGGTCCTTGCAATCTTTCCAATTTTTAAGAAGGGGGATAATGTTTGACGTTTTCCAATCGACTGGGCAGTATCCGTTGGCTAGCAAGATGTTGAAAAGGTGAAGAAGGTGGCTTCTATTTGGGGCGTTCAGATTGGAAATCATTTTGTTGTGGATAAGGTCGGGGCCTGTGGCATTGCTCTTGGACACTTCAAGAGCAGAGGTGAGTTCGTCAAATGTTATTGCTTCATTTAGAGGATTTCTAATATCTTTAATGGCGATTTTGACTTGCTTCAGGAGGCCCTTTGAGGTTGCGTCGCTTTGAGTATTGGAGTTGGAGATGTGACCGGTGAAGTGGCTTATGAACCTTTCCGCTAGAGCCTTGTGTTTATCGGACAGTGGAACCGTTGGAGGGGCTGGAATGTTGGACCATTTATTGAAATTGTTTTTTTTTGCGACAAGCAAGCTTTTGGTAAAGTTCCAGACTTTTTTCATATTGGTCGTTTTATTGATGTCTTCCTCTAGGTTCTCCCAGGACTGATTTCTTGCGTTGGGTAATGTTCTCTTAAGCAGGGCTTCAATCTTGTTGAGGTATTGTTTGTTTGCGGCCGACGGTGTTAGCAGCCAATTCCTGCACGCCAGGCGACTTATAGCAACGATTTTACTGCAGTCTGCAGTCCACCAAGGCCTTAGCTTCTCCTGTTTTTGGACATTTTGGGACCGTGGTGAGAATAACTTCAAGCTTTCATTAATCAATATGGATTTGAATGTCTTATTTTGTTGAAGAAACTACGAGTATATCAACTTCGTAAAACATTAGTTCTAAATCTAATGTTGACAAAACTAATAATAACTTTAATCACACTCCGTTACCAAAAGGTTTTATTTACTTCGACGGTTGGTCAGGCCATTTTTGTTAGTAGCTGATGATGCATTAACTCCAAGTGCCTGTCCGACTGCATTGAATGAAGAACTGAAAATTATTTTGTACTACTTGATTTTAAGAAGTAGGTAACTGTAGCATACTTTAGGTGTGTTGTTTCTACACGAGTGTCACCACTACCAGAGGTCATCTTGTAATTTTTTACTTTAGATTAGAATTGCTATACCTGAATGTAAATACAAATTATTAAGCAAGTTAGAATACATTCACTTTACATAATTTTGCAACATATTTTGTATGCATGTGGCTTCGAATTTAACATCATACTTTCTTGCAGACATTAAATTCTATTAACAAAAGAATTGTCGTATTAAGAAATCGATATATGTCAATATTATGATGGAGACATACAGTGTTAAGCTTTCAATGTCTGCTCTGGTCTAGATGTTTGTCTTAGTAGTTGATAAGGTATTCTTTTAAATAAACACTCCTCATTAATCTTTCCACAAACAATCTGCCACTGAATTTATTTACTTATTATTTTAAGTTTACCATATGTGCTGTGGTGAAAGAGTGATCATATAAAACCCAGCAAATTTGAGGATCTGTGGCCTGTACGCTCCTGCAATGGATAAGGAAAGGTTAAATTAATTTTCATTTGGTGCTGGGCTATTGCACTAGGGTAATCTTTTCTTCATTTACCATTTCTTCAAATCTATGAGAATCTTCATTCGATGCCTTTGCCATTCTGGTTGGGCTGTACTGAAAAAAACTATCCTTCTACCAAAATAGAACTCTTTTCAATCATAAATGAGAGTAATGGACGTTTGATTCCTTTCCTTCTAATTCCAAACTGAAAAAAAAAACAACAGATGTAAGAGTTTCATAACCCACTTGATTATTTTCTCATAGTAGCATTCAAATTTCTACTGTAAAGTAGTGAAAGTGAAGTGTGCTTTTAACGTATTCCTCAACTTCTTTTCCAGGTAGAGGAATATATTCCTCATGAGTTTTTAAAAAAATCTTTTGTTAAATTATGTGGGAAATCCGTGCTTGGTTGTTATTTTTACTGGCAGATGGCATGGCGAAATATCGGTATCATATTTACATATCGGATTTTCCGATGTGATATATCATATCGGTTTCAGCCGTGTTTTCCGATATGATATATCGATAGTCGACATCCCTACTGTAAAGCGATAAGTTGCTTTGTAAGCGTAATAAGCCACGCTCTTACGTTTCAAAGCGTGGAACTGGGTAACGTGTTTCAACGTTTCATTTGGTGATTCGCTATTAGTTTGATAAAAAAATATTGAAATCGCGTAACTTGAAAGAAGACCGGTCAGCCAATGTGTTTTCGTAATAATTTACGCTTTGGCTAACAATTGGGGCCGATGTTCGGTAAAAAGCCAGAAGAAATGCGACGCGTAGGCTCAGTAGAAATATGAATGAAATAAAAACCAAAAGAATGAAAAAGGTTAAAAAGTAAATGGCACACTATTGGTTTATGTCGAACCTTCCATTGGATGTAACACAATTAACAAATAATAGCAAACCGCTTGCGATAGGTTTCACAAGTTACACGGACTTCAAGCAGACGACAAAATACAAGGACGCCATCTTTTATCCTAATTTATAACCACAAAATGTAAGTTTTTAAAACAATTACAAATTTTTAAAAGGGGGACGTGCATTTACGTGAACTTGTTAATTCTATTTCTATGGCGCTAATTGTAACGCGTAGAGCGGAAAAACAAATTACGGGTGGCACGAGAGAATCAATTTTGTACCCACATAAAATAACACAAATGCACGAGAAATAATGTGTGTACATACTGTAGCTGTTCTTCATCATGTCGGTTTCTTCTTGCATAGTTCTCTAGTTTTCCTCAGTGTTTTCGCGTACCACTTTTCGGCTTAAGTCTTCACCGCCTCTACCACCCTATGGTAAGACCCTCTGCCTTCCAATACCTCCACCATCAGGCCGTCCCAAAAGTCAGGTAAGCAAGCATTGTATCATCGATATGCCCGATGAGGTGGAATCCGAAGGCAAATCGGCCTCTTATGTCCGTTACGGCCCAATGCCGCAAGGAGGCGGTAACTCAGGCGTCGACGCTTATTGGAACCGAACTCCACCTCTAGCCTTTGTACCTCCACCGCCTTAATGGCCGCCTGTCTCGTACGTACCACCTCTGCCACAAGCGCCACCACCAAATTTTGTACCTCCGCCGCCTTGCTGGCCGCCCGTTTCGTACGTGCCATCTCCGCCGCATGAGCATACAGCTGAAGCTCGTGTCTGCGAATATGCACCACAGACAACGTTGCAAGAGGTATTCGTAGTGAAAGACGGCGACGATCTTATAGACCTGAACACTGAAGCCTCACCGTATGAACCTACCAGCCATTGGGTTCGTGACGCGTCCAATTATCGTGAACGACCGCAAAATGTGGCTGAGCATGGTTGCCTTGCAGGCGATGGAATACCACTCTCAAGACTTGCTTGGCCTGGCCCCATGTCTTCACTGACGAACGGGCAAAGGACTGCCCAAGGACCTAACATACCATATATGGGGGGTTACTATGCTGAAACGGAAACGTCCCCCGCCCCCCCCCCCCACCGGTCAAAGAGGCCACTCCATTCGTCGAACAGAGATATGTTCCTCTCAATCTACAATATCGGAATAATCCATCCTGGGTAACTCAACCACCTGGACGCGTCGTCTTGAACTAAATTCGCTTTCCCTAAAAACGAAATTAAATTCAACTTTGCAGATATGCAACTTGAATTTATGTCCACCGTTTAGCGAAATGTGACTGATGTTCATTTTTTATTTTTCCCATCACTGTGCTCTGTCAGCCGAATATTCTTATCTTTTTGGAACGTAAAAATCTTAAAACGTGTAACGTCGTTTATCCCGTGTGGTACTTCAACTGAATTGAATGGCAAACCCGTAACCGGTGTTGTTCATTGTCGTGAATTTGATTCTTCCATTCACGTTATATTCTAATTGGCTTCGCCCGGCAAGCTTGTTTGCATGAGTAAGAGAGTAGCAGCACTTTAATTCGTTAAAGGCGCTGGCCAACTTTTCGTAGGGGAGACCGGACCCATCTTGGACACTGTACCAAGTTGTACAGTGCCGCGAAAAATACAAGTTATCATAATAAAAATATAATAATTACAAAATATGTTCAAAATAGGTTTGTATACATGATGTAAAAGTTTGATTGCCGTGTCTGTATTATTTATTGAATTGCTTAACAAATAATAAAAATACGAAAAAGTCTGTATTTTTCTTCGTGCTTAATCGATGATTTTTTAAAATGTTATTTTATAATTATACGTTAATAGATATTAGAAGTAAGTAGATTAGAGATTTCTAAATAATATTTTAAAAGCAAAATAATTTTCCCTATTCAACTTTAAGCACAATGATTTATTCTGCGAAAATTGTTTTTGGGGGCCAAGTTGTACAAACGGCAGGGGTGATGTTGGACACCAAATTGGCTGTTTGGGATGGGCCAAGTCTAAGCGCGAAAATTTGAAATTTTAGAAATTTAAGGAAACATTTAGAATATACCATGACAAACACAAATTAGGGAAATCGACTTGAAAAATTGATATTACCAAATTATCGATTCGATGTTTGCTCCACCTCCCCCTATGTCTTCCTTATCAGTAAAATGAAATTTTTCCGGTATAACAAAAGTATTTTATTTCACATAACATCTTATTAAAATTACATTTAAATTGTTCACTAACTTAGTAGCAAAAAGTAGACAAAAAATTAAAATTTTCATTCAACACAATCTACCTCTTTTGACCCCGTCCAAAGTGGTACAGGTGTCCGTACAAAGTCATCCTGATTCGGTCGAAATTCACGGCGAAATAGAAATGGTAATAAATTCTAAAAAAATGATATTGCATCTTTGACAAAAATTCAGGGGGTAGCGGAAATGTTGGCAATTCAATTTTAACAAATTTTCCTAATTTCGCGTAAGTAGGATGGTGAATAATGGGGTTAAACCGAAACTGTCCAAGGTGGGTCCGGTCTCCCCTACCACATTAATGTCTGTTGGATGAGGGCAATAGAAGAAGGTATTGGTCGTTGTCATTTTCGCGACCTTGACACGACTACCTCTACGGGGTATTCGTCATCGTATCTTTCATTATCCTTAAATGAGTCGTTCAATTTCAGTGGAGCAACACACGAGAAAACGTCGGGCATGTTTTAGTGTCAAACTTTGGTTCCAAATTTGTTTTTGGTTTTTTGTTTAGTTCATCAATAAATGGATTCTGTTCCATATTAACCTGTGTTTTAAAATTTTTTAAATAGTAAGTATTAATGAGGACATCAAACGAGATCGAGTTACATTTCAAGTTTTAGCATTAAACACTTCGTTAATGATGCATAATTTTTGCTGGTAACTAACGGGAGAATCGAAAGACATCATTCTGTGAAGCTTTAAATATTCGAAAAATGTAGTATGTGTTATCAAAACGGTGACAATCATTCTTGAACTGCGGACTTACATATGAATGGTTCATTTGTCATTCAGCTTTCTCCCTCAACCCCCCCCCCCCTCGCTTAATCGTTCCCCACTCGCCTAACTTGGCAAGGCCAACGATGAGGCCATTTTTCACCGATAAAAATGTTGAGCGGTTTACATAACAACGCAACACGTTGCCTCAAAAATTGATACAAAAGATTACACGTCTTCTTCTTAGTGCTATGACTAATCTGGCATCATCATTAGTATTGAGAAACAAATGCGTGTCTGTGAGAAAAATGCCATAGCCTGCACCAAGAAAGCCAGATGAACTAAATGGGGATAACTGAAATAAGCTTTTCTGTTAAATTCAAGATCGTTACGAGGTAGGGCGAAACAACTACAGATGTATTCTTCAATGATCCAATCACCTGTGTTCCATAGGATAATCCCACTGTCCCTATAACATAAAGAAAATGAAATTTCGGTCACGTGATTTTCAATGCCAATAAATACGGTGATATGCCTCAATATATAGTCAACCAATGAACTGAACTGTTAAATGGATGGCCTGGCCTGAATCAAGTTGCTCATGTGATTGTAAAAGATGCTGGATATAATTGGATTGTGCTGGATAAATGACCGTGTACTGCTTCACCCAAACCTTCTGTTATGTTTAGCGACATGTTCCAGAATTGGCATGAGCTCAGTCAACCCTCTCTTAAACTTTGAACATTGAGACTTATCGTCTTGCAGACGCGTTATGTGATCTAAGGCCATACCTAGCGGGAAAAGTCAATATAGAAGAAAATAATTTCCATGCAAACAACAATATTAGCAAGGATATCCAATTACCGAGAACCATCACTTTGACAATGACATCGTCTTTGGAAGTGGAATTTAATAAAATATTGTTCGTCCTGTTTGAAAATCGCGGTTCCCAACGAAAAGAGGCGCTGAAATTTAATATGCGGCTCGTTACATTCGAGTCCTTCAGTGCTGCAGCTCGGTATACCGAAATGCGCGGTGTAGTACTCCGGGTGCCTTCGTTGTGTACTATTTGGGAGCATCGGTGTAGTAGCGTAGAGTAGGGGAGGTAGGGCGCAATTGGAACACGCGGCAATTGAAAAAAAAATTCTACCACTTCAAGTATGTAAGAGATTCAGTTTAAAAATTTTGAGGTAACGGGAATTAGGGTTTTACATTTTTAGAAAAAATTGGAGGCTTTAGACTCTAAAAGTTTTCCAGCTATCCCAGAAAGTTGTTTTTTGACTGTCCATTTCTAGTTTTTGCCCAGACAATTGTTTCGTTTTCACACCTAAAACGATGGAGGGAATCATTAAAAAAGGTCTTGAATCATTCTTCGTTCATTACGCAATAAATTGATAACATTAACTTTTTCCTAGCTAAATTTTATCCCCTATAAACATTAAAACTCCGTGAAGACCCATGATTGGGGCAATTGGAACACGTTGTTCCAATTGCGACCCTTCCGTATGCGCGTCTCCCTTACTGTAGTCTGGCAACGGTGTTCGCTACGCAGCGTATTAGCCAACTTGGTCTCCGTCACCTAGGCCAACTGTTTGGCTCTTGCATTGAGCCAGACAGTTGGCTTAGGTGACGGGTTTTTCGAAGTCTCTTCTAACTGATGCCCTTATTCCTGTTGAGCGCAATTGCCTGTATGTCGGCTTTGACATTTGAATTTCGTCTGCTTAAGTGACGCTTCAGTGATTTGTTTTGACATTTGGACATTTAAGTGACATTTTTAATTTCGTAGCAGTGAAACCCAAGAGAAGTAATCGTGTAATTTTCAAAATGGAATCTAAAATCAGGAAGCGAGTCGTAGTATGGGAGGAAAGAGGACCGAAAAAGTGTAGAAAAAAATATATAAAACAACAGATCCCAAGCAAATCGACTGGGCTTCGAGTTAAAAAGCTATTTGTGATCGATAACGTCAGGTGCAAACAGCCTTCGGTCGACACTATATCAAGTATAACTAACACTAACTAACACTACTTATCAACCCATTTTTAAAGTAACGTTTGGTTATTTTCAATAGGTAACATGTCTGCGATGGAATACCCAGGCACTTCAAGTGTTTTCCAATCTGATGCTGGACCTGCTGCGAATACAGATATCCTTTGTCCGTTTGTTGAGGACTAAGTAAAAAATTATCAATGATTGCAATTCTCTCACAAATTCTCGTTTTAGATAACACAGATCTACTCGCTGTCCTACAAAGAAGCCGAACAAGAAATCACAATTCAAGTCAACTCATTTTTAAAGTAATGTTTGGTTTTGTTTTAAATATGTAACATTGCTGATGCGATGGAACAACCAGGCACTTCAAGTGCTTTCCAATCTGACACTGGACCTGCCTAGAGTACTGGTAACCCGTAACCGAGACTGTTTGTTCAGGACTGTAAGTAAAAAATTGTCAATGATTACAATTCCCTCACTAATTCTCGTTTTGTATAACACAGATGTACTAGCTGTCGTACGTAAGAACTAATGAAGCATTCTTATGTGGAGACATAATAAGCCATGATACTTGATAGCTGGACCTTATTTCAAGAACAGAAGAAAAGTCCCAAAGGTAGATCATTATTTTATGGAATGCACTGTATTGTTTAATGTTTTTAATATTGGTTTACAAGGGTAAACGAGATGCTTGTGCATTATGAGGTAGGTTTTCTGTTTTTAAAGATTAATAAAAGATCTAAAAATCTTTGAATCATTCATCTTTTATTTCTGGATTTTATCCTCTGGGTAACAACAAAGTTTAGAATTACATTCATTGAGGTAAATTATAATTTCTTGAGTCCTGGTGCCGGGGCCACTTTGGAGATAAAGGGTATAAGGACCTAAATATTTAGTTGTTCTTCAGGCATTCTTTTTGCTTAAAACATGGAAAGTTAACTGTTTTACCTCGCTATTCTTTAATTTCATAAAAGTCCCCTGAGCCGTTTTAACAAGAACACCTTGGGGCGCCTTCGCCGATGGAATTAGGGAGATTGGCGGTGATGTAACCGATGGCGAAGAAGCTGGACCATTAACTCCCACAGCAACCGGACGTTTCGTTACTTTACTTTGAGATGTATCGCGGCTCGGCGGTGAAGAGATAACAACTGTTTGCGACGTAGCAGGTATTTGCAAACAAAATTTCCAGAAGTGATTGCGCAGAAGATAGCGGAAGCTCTCTTGTCTCAATGGAACCATTATTGGTAACAGGTGCATTGGCAGGTAAGGAATTTGGGCCCTGCGCTCTTACTGTTGAGATAAAAATTGTTATCAGGTAAATATTTGGACAGAAGCATAAAGTATAATACTTACTCTTTTGTTGATCATCTACCAACTTCTGCCATTGGTCAGAAAGACAATTGCCAACTCTGTTTTTTAAAAACTGTTTGGCCAGTGGCCCAAATGACTTAACGGTGGAAGACCACACTTTGTCATTAGGAGATGCAGCCAGCAAAATATATTGACCGTTGAAATCCTGTGCCAATGATGCAAGCTGTGAAAAAATAATGTTAAAATAAAATACCCTAGTTTTACTATTGTCAACATGAATCTTACCCTCTCAGTAACTCGGTCCATCCTGTTGTTCTTGGTTCGTGTCCTGCCCTGTATTGTCTTGCAATGCAGTGCACGTTTAGTGGTATTGTGATTAGCCTAAGCAGAAAATGTATAATAATGCAATATAAAAGGTTAAGGTGTAATTTGAGATACTTGCTTTAACAAATTCAAGGTTTTTCAATGCTGTGGACTGCCTCAACCTTTTCACTTTTTGGTTGTTTGCACAAGATGTCTCAGTGATTAATAAAACTTCTTCCAACTCACTTGTTTTTTCCTTTTCTTCGCTTGAATTTGAATGTAAAATTATGTTTTCCATCTCAGAGCTCGATGAATTTGATAGATCTTCCATGGCAGTGTTAATGCTATTGTAAGGACTCCCGATAAACTTTAAAGTTAAATAAGTTAGTTAGATTATGTGTTCTATTGCTCATGTTGCGGTTGCCCCCCCCCACTTGACTCTTTCGCCTCTTGTTTCGTTTTTTATTACCCTTTCTTCGCATAACGTGGGGTCAACGACAAGACATAAATCACTCGACCTCGCGTTTCGCGTAACATTCTGGCTCTGTTGCGATGACCCCACGCAAACTTAGCGTTCCCACGCCAAGTTGGCGTCATCAAGCCCAAGTGTGGTATAAAACCCACGCCTGAGATGTGCCTCGAGAGAGTCTTTTTGTAACGCGTACCATTCAGTTTCTTATCTAAGTGTTTGTGTATCTTTCAACGTTACGCCGAAATAAACTTGATTCAACACTCCACAACTGTCGTACTCTCCTGGTCATATCCTCAACATCCCAAGCCGAGACGCCGCTTCCCGTTCTGCCGTGACCGCCACCAGCTCTCTCCGACGCCACAGCATCCTCAACCCTTCGGTAACCATGGATCCGATGTAAGTATCATCACACTCCCACCCTTCTCTCTCTCCTACCGTTGTTCTCTTCATATCCGTGCAGCCGACGTGACTGGCTGACGGATCCTAACAAATATAACTGTGTACCACGCACAATGACCAGAATATTAGATAAAGATATTAACCTGACCGTTGTCAGTATTGTTTTTATTGTTGTGTGTGTCGTAATCACCCAGTTGCGTCAGACGTGACTGGGTCTCGATTATTGCATGTGGTGGCAGTGAAGTCGAACCGTGACGTCGCCGCTCGAGAACCGACGAGCCCGCTACCAACGATCTGCCCTTTCGGAACGTACCACGAACGTTACACGCTGCACGCGACGCTAAAGTCGAAACGTGCGGTGGGTATCGGACGTTAAACGTGACTGAACGCGCGGGTCGTTTAAATTGCAATTCCCTACCCCTACCCATGTCCCTACTGTCAACGAACATACAACCAAGGCATCCGCAACACAACACGTAAGACCCACACGCGCACTCCCGAAGACTCACGACGACTTCCGCCGACTCCCGAAGCCACATTTACTCACGCAGACTCCCGAAGCCATATTTACTCACGCGCACTCCCGAAGACTCACGGCGACGCCCGCCGACTCCCGAAGATCACACTGACTCCCGAAGATTCATGGCGACTCCCGCCGACTCCCGAAGCCACATCTACTCACGCTGACCCCTTAGACTCCCGCCGATTGCCGGAGCCACGATTACTCACGCTGACCCCCGAAGGCTCATACATCCTCACGCCGCCTCCCGTAAGGAAAATCCCGCTGACTGCAATAGGAATCTCAACTGCCGAACCACTCCTCTACAACATCCGAAGATATGTCAAAAGGAGGGTCGAACTTCGAGAAAAGGATTCCGCTCTTCATACGCTGGGGAAAGTCCCTCCGTCAAACCTTCCCTTCCTTTAGGAGAGGAACAGGGCCGAATCAATCCGCTTCTGACCAACAATACATCGAAGACCAACTAAAGAAGTTCGTCGCAAGCTGCAAAGAAACGCAACCGGACGCGGCCTACTTCACCGCAGAAGAAATACAGGAGCACGCTAACGACGCCGAGTGGGAACGCCTGGGAGCCCGGCCCAAAACTCCACACCCACAGCCGTCCGCGCCCACCCAACAGTCCAACTTCCCCGAAGACCGCGCCGGGGAAGAAACCCTGAGTATCTAGAGAAAGAATAGACTATTGGACGCCGCGCGACCTCTGCTGAAAGACGCGTCGGACACCGAGGAAGAGCGAAGAGAATTGCTACGTCAGGCAATCACTCTCCTGCAAGAGGAAGATCCTTCCCTGTTACCAAGCGACGCCCCGAGGGCTTCTTTTTATAGCCAATATTGGAACACACTTATAGAAAACGTACCAGAAGAGGAAATCATTTTCGAGCTTCAGCATCACTTGGAAGCCAATCATCGAAGACAGTTGGACCCTGAACAGACAAGAGTTGCATTAATAGCCCTACTAGAGCTCCACCCACACTTAGCTACCCCCGCCCAAGTGTTCGATTTCCTAGACCTGCGGACAGGGTATACACCCATTCGACCAGGGTCGTACGACAGCAACAGCCTCTCCACGGACTCAGGGAACGACGTCCCCCCACCCCCCATCAGGACGAGCCCGCAACAACCTCCCAAACGTAGCCGAAGGGAAATTGGTCGACATTTCGGAAGCCGACTCCCCCGGAACCGACTCCCAAGGAACGTTGTACCACAACATCGAACCGCTAACGCGCGGACAAGCGAGTCACATAACGAAACCAATCGCCTCTAACCTCGTAGGAGAAAATACCGTTCCCCCCACGTCCACAAGCACCCCTATTTTATCCCCCATTATGCAACATCACCACGCCCTACACCCAACCCCCGTTAACGCCCTGGCCGACCCTTCATCGGTAAAGACGCCGTCCAACCGGAAGGTATCATTTACACCGATATTACCCACGTACAGCCCTACAATGGACTCACGGTCGACGGAACTCCAGGAAAATTTGGTGGATACGTGTGAGAAGGAGTTGACCTGACTTCTGGAAGCAGGCGTCGAAATCCACACTGCGGTCAACACCGCTTTATCCAGAACCCGAATAACACAAGGAAATTGCATCGCATCAGAGCAATCAACAACGAACGGGCATCTGAAACCACCCGGAGTCACATCCCTACCGGTACCACAGCCGAGACACAGTACCCTCTCCACTCAAGCCTCGACGTACGCACTGAACAACAACCACCAGTCGTCAATCGCGCCCAGCCTAACCATCGAAGATAAAATTAGGTTAGCCCAGCAAGAGCAGGCCATGCAGGCGTTCAGTTCGGTAACAATCTATTGCGACAGGCAAAGGTCCGGTCGTTTCGACGATTGGGTGGCTCACCTCGAGGCCACCCTTGACTTGGGTAATTTTGAAGAGGCGAGGAAACTCCGCCTCATGCGGTCCAAACTCTACGGAGAAGCCGCCGAAGAATTTGATAATTTCAAACTGGACAACCCCATTCGTTCTCAGGAGTACGCAGCCGTTAAAGAAAGACTTCTTAAACTCTTTCACTCGACCGAGACAAGGTCGCAAAGAAGTGTAGAGTTTCACAATATGAGGCAAGAACCCGAAGAAAACATGCGACGTTACGCCAACCGTATACGGAAAGCGTTCTACAAGGCTTATCCTATGGAAGGTGCCCTCGACGCCGCCACTGCAGCATCACGAGAGCAAATGATGATGGACAGGTTCATCGAAGGTCTCCAATACGACCTCCAACCCAGGCTGAAACACAAGGAGTTTCATTCTTTCGAAACATTAATCGATAAAGCAGAGTTAGCAGCAATGGCAATTGAAGAAGGCCAAGCGAGGGTACGCATCCAGGCTGCGTATGCGTCCCCTAACATTCCAAGCAACCGTAACACCGATCTGGCAGGAGTATTGGAGGCTCTAGAAAAGCTTAACACGAAAATAGAAAGAAACGCCTCCGACCAGAATCTAGAGTTACAGCATCGATTGAGCAATTTGCAACGCCAGTTGACACAACAACAACAAACAGCCAAATCACGAGACCCCATCGCATCGCAGCCCGAAGCTTTCAGGAGGACAGCGGTGTTGTGTGAGTTTCACAACACGTACGGAGGCCATACAACGGAGAATTGCATCGCCAGATACCTACAGCGAAACGACAAATGCAGCCGTTGCAACGAAATTGGGCATCGCCACAGCTTCTGCCCCATGATCAAAAACCCTCCACCCCCACCACCATCGCATACGGCAGAAGCGCCCTCAGCTCGACCGGACATTCTGCGGTCAAAGGCGGAAAACTAGACGCCACCGATCAGCTTGTTGGGCCCCTCGGTGGATACTCTAAGCCCCAACAATTCGTCAAGTCAGTATCCGACACCCCAGCAACCCAAGACTTAATCTGAACGTAGGAGACTGCTCATTCCGAGCACTAGTGGATAGCGGAGCAGGAAAGAGTCTCGTCAGCAGTACACTCTTCAACCAGCTCCTGAAGCAAGGAACCGATCTGGAACATTCAAAGGAGGTAGCCGTCGACCTCTTTGACATAAACAACAGGCCCCTGATCTGCCAGGGAACAGTAGTGTTAAACCTTCTCGTCGAGGACGAGAGGCCCCGTGAACCCTTCCAGCAAGAGTTCATCGTCGTTCAAGGAATTATGGAAGATTGCGTTCTAGGTTTAGACGCTCTTTACAAACATAAGTTCATAATCGACGGTCGTGAAAGGCGCGTCTACCGTGTGAAGGAGTCTGATCAACTCCAGACCGAAGACCAACCGACCATGATGGCGGCTCATCGAATAAAAGTACCTCCATCATCCGCATGCGTGGTGGAGAGCGAGAATAGTGACTTCAAGCTATCTCTCGACAATGCCTGTTTCTTCGTCAAAGACTTCCGTCTAGCCCCCGGACTCCGATTGGATCCCCTCGTCTCGACACCGTTGCAGAATGGATTGTTTCGCGTCGTGTTAATTAACGAGACCAACTGCACCATCAACCTGCCTCGCTACACCACCCTAGGGCACGAGACCGTCAAACCACGTACCTACGTGGCTTCTTGCTCCACCGAATCCCCCATTTTCCTCCCTGCCGTTCTCGAAGCCGCCCTTCCAGATGTCGACGAAGACGTCAAGAACAGTTTGCGCAACCTGCTCTTGACGAATCAGCACATCTTTGCCTTCAAAACCAGCGATTTTGGCAACACAGGGTTAGTAAAACATGGGATCGACACACAAGGCCAGGGACCCATTCGCCAGAGGCCTTACCGGGCATCACCCCGTCAAAAGGAAGTTTCGAAGAAGATCATCGAAGAGTTACTGGAGAACGACATCATACGACCGTCACTCTCTCCTTGGGCCGCTCCAATTGTACTTGTAAAAAAAAAAGACAGGAGATGACCGACTATGCATAGACTACCGAAAACTGAATGCGGTTACGAAGAAAGACTCCTTCCCCTTACCTAGAATCGACGACGTACTAGACTTGCTACACGGCCAGAAATGCTTTTCCACCCTGGATTTAGCCTCCGGCTACTGGCAGATAGAGATGGAAGAAGCGTCAAAGGAGAAGACCGCCTTCATCGTGGAGAACAACCTGTACGAGTGGAACCGCCTCGCGTTCGGCCTTACCAATGCCCCAGGAACATTTCAAAGGCTAATGAACTTCGTTCTGCAGGAAGAGATCGGGAAGACCTGCCTTGTCTATCTAGACGACATCATCGTGTTTTCGAAATCCCACGAAGAACACATGGAGAACTTAAGCAAGATTTTCGCACTACTGGAAAAAGCCAACCTCAGGGTAAAACTGTCAAAGTGCAAATTCCTGGCTAATTCAGTGCAAGACTTGGGCCACGTCATTTCAGCGAACGGGGTAGCACCAGATCCAGCCAAAGTAGAAGTACTAGCTACTTACCGTAGACCCCAAACCGTAAAGGAATTGCAGTCCTTCTTAGGGCTGGCCTCCTATTATCGCCGGTTCATCAAAGGATTCTCCACTATAGCCCATCCACTACTATCGCAGACAAAAGCAAGACCGCAAGACAAGATAGTGTGGGGTACAGAAGAAGAAAAGGCCTTCGAGTTCCTCAAGAACTGTCTGACGTCGGAGCCAATCCTGGCTTACCCAGATTTTACGAAGGAGTTCCTTATATACACCGATGCCAGCGACTACGGGCTAGGTGCCGTCCTGTCCCAATTACATGAAGGGAAGGATCAGCCAATCGCTTATGCAAGTCGGCACCTGAACAAGGCCGAAGTGAACTACTCAACCATCGAAAAGGAAGGTGCGGCAGTAATTTTTGGGATAAAACGCTTCCGCCACTATCTTCAAGATGAGCCGTTCGTCATCATCAGCGACCACCGACCATTACAATGGTTACAAACCTTCAAAGACGAAACCGGCCGACTCGGAAGATGGGCCATAATGTTGGTTAACCTCCAGTACTCGATCAAGTATCGTCCTGGTAGAGTACACGAGAACGCTGACTTCTTATCGCGGATCCCCGTCAACGCGGTTCAAACCTTCCCGAAAACAGACGACGCCATGCTGATCGAGCAACAAAAGGACGCCCTCTGCAACGACATCAAGAACTACCTAGAAGACGGGGCCCTCAGTGAAGAAAACAACACTCAGATCTGGGTGAAAGAAATCGACCTATACTCGATCTCCAGCGGCGTGCTGTTCCGCCGGAACGAACCAACATCCAAAAAGAGGCGACCCTTCGCCCAACAACAAGTGGTAGTCCCCTTAAGCTTAAGGAAACCTCTACTACAAGAGTACCACGACTCCCCAATCTCGGGCCACTTAGCCTACCAAAGGACCGTCCTACGGCTGCGGGATAAGTATTACTGGCCGACGATGCTCTCTGACGTCAAAGAGTATTGTCTGACTTGTGAATCCTGCGCCCTACAACGACGATCCAGTCTACGAGCCTTCCTGAACCCGCTAGACCTTGCGTCGAGACCATTCGAGGTACTGGGAATGGATTTCCTAGGGCCCATCCAGCCTCACTCTCTGCAAGGGAACAACCACATCCTCGTCATCACCGACTATTTCACAAAATGGGTGGAAGTCATCCCTCTACCAGACCAAACTGCCCTGACAACGAGTAAGGCCCTGATGGACAAAATCATTTTATACCACGGCCCCCCAAGAGCAATTATAACCGACCGAGGATCAAACTTCACCTCCGAACTCTTCTCGTCGTTGTGTAACAAACTACAGGTCAAGCATCTGAAAACAACCGCTTACCACCCCCAGACTAACGGCCTCACGGAGAGGTTCAACAGAACGGTCGTAGAAATGTTACGGAAGTACATGGACCAAGCATTCCCGAAGTGGGAAGAAATGTTAGGGCCAGTGGCTTTCGCCTACAGAAACTCCGTACACTCCTCCACCTTAGAGACACCATATTTTCTAAATCATGGTCGCGACCCTACGATGCCCATCGACCAATTCTTACTGGCTCGAACAACAAGCATCATCACGCCCTCCGATTACAAGAGCCAAACCATGCAACGCCTGCATGAAGCCTTCCTCTTGGTTAAGGATAATCTAGCCCAAGCCAGAGAGCAACAGCGAGCCCAGTACGATAAACGTGCTAGGGAATATGACTTCAAAGTAGGAGATAAAGTCCTCATCGACGTTAGGACACCGATGGCCGGCACCAGTAAGAAGCTTATTCCACGATTCGCTGGACCATACCGGGTTATCAAGGTGAACAGTAACCAGACCGTGGAAATCCAAGAGTGCCCGGGTAAACAGACGCAGCGAGTCCACGTGAACCGCATCAAGCCGCTGTACGAGTCCATGATCTGGAAGGAAGAGCCGACCGTCGACCACGCAGACCCCCGAAAACAGACCCCGGCCGCTAACCTCCCCGGCGAGTTGGAACTTCCAGTCCCAGCTAACGAAGAGCACACCGACCTCGACGAGACAGACCTCATCGACTTCCACGGATGGTCCCAGCCGATAGAAGGAGCCAGAGGAGAAATCTCAGTCCATGAGATAGCACCAGCGTCGACAACCCTAGACCCTCCCATTCCACTCACTCCCGCTATACCTCTCTTACCCGAACGCCACCCCGGTCTCCGACCCCGAAACGTCCTTAGACCCCCACCCAACTTCGAATAATAGAAATTACGGTAGAATTAGAGTAGGAAACGTAACCCCCAGTTTCGTATATACCAGTGTACCCCCATTATTTCATTATCCTTTTGATTAAGTAGTGTAGAAATTCTTTTTATATTTCGCGTTCTCAAACCCCTGTCATGTCTTGTACCCCTAGATTTTTTGTGATGACCCTATTCGCCTTTTCGTCCCTTGTCCCCGCGGCTGCTTTCAACGTCACCGTGTGCGATTGCGACAACGCAGTGAACCTAGGCTTCCTGAAAATGGAAGAAGACGAGTGTGCGTATGAAGTGTCGCCCACCCCGCCAACGCCGGTGGCTTATGCTATCTACTCCTCGCTTCCAGAAGTCAAACGGTTCGCTGGACACATATGCAGCATGTGGGAAGTGACCACAAAGGTTTACAAAGACTTCCTACAGTGGAACCAAGTGTCACACAGCCGCAAGCCCATCGAAGTAGACGCAACAACATGCCGACGGATGAGAGACTCGCGACACTGCAGGGGAAAAGCCATGGACATCGTCGGCCCAAACGCTTTTGCCCTGGAAGGTTACCCGTTCGTAGAGACGAGTTGGTTACAGACCACTACAGAAAAAATGACTAACTGCCGTCTCGAAGAAGTAACTCTGCAAGCGGAGTGCCCAAACTGCACTATCAGTTCCCCACTCGGAGATGCTCCTGGAGCAGCCAGTGGCTCCCTCCAGCACAACCTAGTAACCCTCGTATGGGAAGACTCCTGGAAAGAAGCGAAACAATGCGAACTAAAGATGATAGGGCACGGACTCGGCGTTAAATACACGACGGATAACGACACCATTTTCCGCGTACGTGACCCAGCAAAACAACTAGACTTCATATACTCAATGGAGAACAGCTCCGCCTGCGATAACCAGACCCGGTTTACGCTTCACCCTGTCCTGGGCATGGACAAAGTCGTCATCGCAGTACGAGAGAGCCCCAAGATGGAAGAAAAGACCGAAATAATAGCCAACCAGTCGGGCGAGGCGGTACCGTCATTAGCGCAGGCAGAGATCGAGTATGCAAGCCACACCCAATATATTAGAGACTTCGCGATGGAAATCTCCAATCATCTAGCTCGAGAAATACGTAATCTGCAATGCGAAAGCCGCAGGGCGGCCTATCATGCCGCCACGACAACAGCCCAATACGACAGCTGGCTAGCAGCCACACATCTGGATCTCCCTCTCTGCACCAAACTGGTAATAATAGGAACCTCCGTGTCCGTGCTACAGTGCTTCCCGCAAAACGTCACCTTCGAAACTGTCTTCACGCCTTGCGGCGCCCAACCTAAGGCCGGGAACAGTACGATCAGCATAGAAGGATGGGAGCTCACGAAGTACTCCGAGTGCTACTGGCACGCGAACTTCGTCAACTTTAACGGCAAGGCCCACGCTTTCAGGAATAACACTTGGACGCCCGTGAATCCCAGCTTGGCCATGCACGGCCGACGCCTAATTGACGCAACACCACTAGAAATTGACAATTCCCTAGCATGATAATGCAGTTACACCCCACCATAACATCGCACCCACTGAGCACCTCCAAAATCATGGCCGACATCTTGGCATACATCCAGCTCGGATACGTCACCGAAATGTCGGGAGAACGACATACAGACACCATACTCATCCACCCAAGCCAAGCAGGGGACATCTCCTTCATGGCGAGACTCGGATCCTGGCTCCGGAGCTTCGGAATTCTATCAGGAGTAGGAATGGCAATTGCCTTAGCCTTCCGGTTTTGTGGATTGGGTTCGCTCCTAGGACTCTACATCCCATGCTGTAGGTACTTCAACCCCTGCAGCTGGTTAACACCGCCACAACCCATTCATCGAGACATTGAGATGGGACTCCCAGCTGCTTCCGCACCACCACCGAGCGCCCCGGTGACCATCGTCAACCTGCCTCCTACATCGTCGACGGGACCGAATGGCGCACCAAGACCCACATCAAATCAACAATACTTCGCACAACCATCCGTATACCCCCTTCGCCTTGCACAACGAAGAGAAGCAGCCGCCCTCCTGTCCAGCCCCTAAAATTAGCCAATGTCATGTCAATGTCAATATCATGTTAGCATCGTAGGCCCTTAAGGCAATAGCACTAGTTGATCGTAAACCCGACTTAATACCGTAGAATGACTTAATGCCTCCCCGATGCCATGTCTCCAACCCCCTCCGCCAACATACTGTAACCCTACCTAACTCTACCTTAGAACCCCAACCTCGTCGGCCATAACCTCGGACCCAAGAAGCCACAGCAGGGACGGTCACGCCGCCTGGTGGATCACTGACGAAGACATCCTCTACTGCGCCGATTATCCTTCCAACGACAACGACACGCAACACGCCACGACTCACTACGAAGACGAAGAAGAAATCCTCTACTGCGCGGATTACCCCCCTGACGACGAGGTCATGTACGATACCGACACCACGGACGACACGGACGAGGACTCACTATCCCTGGAAGACGTATCTTGGGAGGAAAACTCTTTCTCCTCAGGTACGTCGACCGTAATTTTACACCTGGCCGAAGGCGCAGCCGTCAGCCGCCAGAGATCGCCGTATAGCCTGACGCCAACCAGTGATGTAGAAGAAAGAGGCCTGGATGCCGCGGCGTTAAACGACAGCGTCGCTAGGGAGCGTGGCGAAAAACATAATGTCAGCGTCGTCAGCAGCCATTATTCTCTGGACTCCGACGAAGAGGACTTCGCAGCGGCACGGTACGTCGAGCGCCAATACCGGGTTCCCTCCCAAAGAAAGGACGAGGACGGCTGGCCAGCTACCAGTTGGAAGGATTTAGGAAACAATCCGGGGAGTGACATGGATGGACCGGGACCACGAGCTTCCACGCCCATGACCGGTGATGAACAATGGAACCGACCCTAGGTGACAGGCGACGACTAAGCGGGATAGATCGAAAGTTAGAACTTTAAAGTTAAATAAGTTAGTTAGATTATGTGTTCTATTGCTCATGTTGCGGTTGCCCCCCCCCCACTTGACTCTTTCGCCTCTTGTTTCGTTTTTTATTACCCTTTCTTCGCATAACGTGGGGTCAACGACAAGACATAAATCACTCGACCTCGCGTTTCGCGTAACATTCTGGCTCTGTTGCGATGACCCCACGCAAACTTAGCGTTACCACGCCAAGTTGGCGTCATCAAACCCAAGTGTGGTATAAAACCCACGCCTGAGATGTGCCTCGAGAGAGTCTTCTTGTAACCTTTACTCGCGTTAGTCGTGCTGTAGTGTTTCTCTTGCGTAGCATTCAGTTTCGTATCTAAGTGTTTGTGTATCTTTCAACGTTACGCCGAAATAAACTTGATTCAACACTCCACAACTGTCGTACTCTCCTGGTCATATCCTCAGCATCCCAAGCCGAGACGCCGCTTCCCATTCTGTCGTGACCGCCACCAGCTCTCTCCGACGCCACAGCATCCTCAACCCTTCGGTAACCATGGATCCGATGTAAGTATCATCACACCCTCACCCTTCTCACTTTCCTACCGTTGTTCTCTTCATATCCGTGCAGCCGACGTGACTGGCTGACGGATCCTAACAAATATAACTGTGTACCATGCACAATGACCAGAATATTGGATTAAGACATTAACCTGACCGTTGTCAGTATTGTTTTTATTGTTGTGTGTGTCGTAATCACCCAGTTGCGCCAGACGTGGCTGGGTCTCGATTATTGCAATATTCATGGAAATGTATGGCGCGATGTTCTACGCAAGAAGCTCATCCAATCAGCAATAAGCAGGATGTAAAGTATAATATAAAAATAGAATTCAAGGAAATGTCAATGACACTTGAATTACTATATTTATAATGTATACTTGAAATATAATGAATAATAAACATAGTATATAGTTTTAATCTAAAGAAAACAAACAATGAGGATAAAATATAATTAAATATTGTATTTTGATGACTTCGTTACAAGAACAAAATGTCGAAAAAAATATTGAAAATCTCATAGACACACTGAGAGAATATAAGATGCCAAATGCGGGTATGGACTTGGGATATAGCTGGATGCTGGATGACGTGCAAAACATGGCAGAAAAATCAAAATAAAAACAGACCAAATGAAGGAAGCCGACGAACAAGAATACAAATTGACTGAGAAAACAATACAGAAATTGATCAAGGAATGGCAGACAAATGGTTTAAAACTGAATCATACGTCCATTGTCGATTTTGTCTTTGTCTACGATTACGCCGTACAAAAAACGTGTAAAAAGAAGGAGATAAACAAATATTCCGACTACGGAACACCCAGAGAGTGACAATCATTACATTGCTGACATCTGAATGCAAAAACACGTTAACACAAATGTCAACCGGTGAAGGCAAGTCGTTCATCGTCGCTGGTGTCGCAATCGCATTGGGTCTTTGCCGAAACGAAGAAAACAAAAATGAAAAAATTGACGTCATTACAAGTAATTACGTACTGGCTCGCCGTGATTCCACGTTAACGGTGGCTGATTGCGGTCTGCGGGAGCTTTATGAATATTTCGATATAAGCGTAGCAAACAACTGTAGCCAATGGATGGATGAACGAACTCAAGCCTATAATGCGACCGTCGTTTATGGACAACTGGCCAATTTTCAACGAGATTATTTGCTAGATACTTTCTACGGTCATAACATTCGCGGTGACCGCACCGTGGACCTTGCGATTATTGATGAAGTCGATTGCATGTTACTCGATCGTGGTAGCAATACGCTGTACTTATCGCACGACATCCCTGGCATGGAGATGCTCGAATCTCTTTACGTTTTCATTTGGGAAAAGATACGAAGCTCTTCCAGTGGATCTGATAAACTAGGAATTATAAATTCCATTAAATTAGCCGTTCTTCACGATCTTTACGGTGCTATTACTAAAGAAGATCTGAAATCAATTCACGGCCCACTGAAGGACTAACCATCGGAAAAAAATTCGCTATGGAACTATTTGATTGAAATAAAAATCATCGATCTACAAGGACGTCTGTTGATGGAAAACAAGATTGACAGCATCAGTTTGAACCGACAAAAAGATCCTAAGATAAAATCTTATCTTCGGAGCGTAGCGAAACGTGAGCGAAGTATTCGAATACCTAAACATTTGATGCCCTTCGTCGATCTTCATCTCGACACCTGGTTGAACAATGCCATGCAGGCTCTGGAACTCAAACGAGACGAAGACTACGTAGCAGATCAAGACAGAACAGATACCAACCCAAATTTCAACCCTCAAGTGATAATCATCGACCAGGACACGGGGATGGATCAGATCTCATCGCAGTGGGACGGAGCACTGCATCAGTTTGTTCAGCTCAAGGAAGGCTGCAAGTTGACGTCCCAATGTCTAAAGGCTATTTTTATTTCCAACGCAAGATACGTCCAGTCTTATAAAAAGGCTGCAGGTGTCTCGGAAACTTTAGGATCCGAACCGGAGCGAGACTTCATGCTAAGAAACTACATGAACATTCAAGTTAAGATTCCAACAGCTTTCCAGAAACGTTTTTACCTTAAACCGACGCGAGTCTTTCCAACAGAGAAACAATGGCTCCATGCCATCGTCAAAGAAGCACAACAAATTATTTTTCCTGATGGTCATGCTCGTTCTCTCGTCACCTTCAGTCAGTCAATTAAAAACGTTAATATCGTTCATCGTTACTTGAAAAATGCTTTAAAAACCAATGGTAATAACATCCACTGCTATACACGCGATTATGAAAAGTTTGCTTTCGAAGGTGTGCAGCTTGGAGTCGGTCACGTGATCATCGCCACTAACTTGGCGGGTAGAGGCGCTGATATCAAAATAAGCAATCAATTGAGAGAAAACGGAGGTCTACACATCTGTCTGACTTTTTTGCCAAAAAACGAACGGACCTACAATTGAAATTTTCTGGGTCATTGGATAAGGATCATTTACAACAAGTTAGGGGAGGTAGGGCGTGGTTGGAACACAAAAGTTATTTTTGTTCCGTACGATTACAAAAATCGTCCAAGTAGGCTAAACTAAAAAATATATAGATTTGTAGCCAGTTATCTCAGCTACATAACAGTATTTTTTTGGGTGGGTTCGCCAAAGATGAACATCTGCTATGTGTAAAAAACTGGAGGTACCCCAAGTTGTTTCAATTGCCAATTCTACTCGGCAATTGAAACAGGGCGTCTGGGCAATTGAAACGGGGGTTTTCCCATAAGAGAGCTCCCGGTTTTATGAAGAAACTAAAATGACGATATCTCAGAATCTGGGATACGTATTTTGATGAATTTTTTACAGTAATATAAAGGGGTTTTATTGGAAAAAGATTTATTAGACAAATTATCTGATAACTACACCGAATTGAAACGAAAGCTGAAAGAAGGAAAACGTGAAAATCAGAATATAAAAACCATCTGCGACAGTGAACTGGATAAATGGGCCTTATGGCTGGACCAAAACGAGAACGAAATTTCCTACGTTTCATTTGGTCAACTTGAATTGCCAGACAGCAGCACAACAGACATCAGTTGGATGACACCAGTCCGATCTGTTGTCATGGCCAAAAATCTGGCTCTGCAAAAGTCATCGCTGTCGGGGGCAGCTGAAATTCTGAAACGAGTCACTGATTCAAAGGACAGTGATCTTTATCCTGCTGCTCATTACTACTTTGCTTTCATTTTGATTCAATAAGATTTTAAAGAAAACAAAGCTAAATTTATTCAAATTTTACAAAAATGCGAAACTATTTTGAGCAAAGAAATAGACATGCACTTGTCCTTTTACCGCAGTGTCGCCCATGCAGCGCCTGACCCAGCCCCATCATTCTGCGCCGTCGATGCCTACAAACAACAAAAATACAATATCATGAAAATCCTGGAATATTTCATCGGTTCCGTCCGAACTCTATTGGGCAGCCATCACTGCTCATCTTCTAATCTCAAGGAAGCTGGAAAGGAAGAAAAAAAAGAAAAAAGCTTTATTAAGAAAGTTTAAATATTTCTACAAAAAACCGGATTAGAAAATGTGCGTTTCCAAAAAGAAAGAAAAAAGTGTAAACCTGAACAAAAACCAAAAATTTGTCCCAAAAGGGCGGACAAACTGTTTGAATTATTGGTAACACAAAAGTGTATCACGTGTCGGCTCAACGACATGGATACAATTCCTGGGAATAGGGACGCTATCATTCAACAAGTAGCCAATGAACACGGAATCGAGAGGCTGGAATACAATTTAAAGTCTGCCTTTGTGCGGAATTTGAGAGAAAAGCAGATCGAAAAAAAATTGGAAAAAGAAAATTTGATTCCGTGTACGAGAAAGGCGTTTTGGGAAGAGCTGAAGAACGCAGGTGCACTAGAAGCGGTGAAAGATGGGTTATGTTCTCGAATGAAATGCGTCATCATGTTGGAATCCGAATGCGACGTCGAACCAAGCCAACCGAACAGCAAAAAACTGAATCGAGAAAATCGGATCAATATCGAAGACTTTCAGTTTGGATTGGATTCTTTTCATGGCGAAAACAACTGTCTGAACGTGCTGTACAAGCCCATTTACGACAACACGGATGAGTTAATAAAGCAAAAGAAAATTATGTTCAGTAAACGGTACGTTATTGAACAACTTCGCGATGAATACCGTCACCGAAAGGAGAAATTTGAATTCAACCAAATTGCATAGGTCAATCTCGATAAACTTAAAACTGTAGACCTACAATTGAAATTTTCTGGGTCATTGGTTAAGGATCATTTACAACAAGTTAGTCTACTTCTGACATTCTTGCTATCGACAGCATACAAGACGAATTGAATAAAATAGCCAATGGAATGCCATCTCTGGTGCCTGAATTGCGAAAAGCGGTTATCACATCCGACAGCTGTTCCGCGTTACAGCCCCAGAATTTGTTACGGCTTTTAAAAATGATAGCAAAAGACTGTGATCAAAGTGACGGAATGACAAGCCAACAATGGCCGGAGCTTCAGCTACTGCCTATTAGCGAGTGGTATTACCATTTAAGAAGCAAAATCTGGAAAAACAAGGTCGAGCTGCTGTTCAGCGATCCGAATACTCCAAAAGAGAATAATGAAGTCCTTTACATGCTACTGGAATTCGAATTCAGAAACGACGAAGATTATCGTGAGAAAACTTTTTGTAACGCTTTACACGCTCAGGACCTGACGACGTTTTTAATTAGTTTACGAAACGTTCTACATCCGCGAGCGACTTTTAGCCAAAATCACATCGAAAGAAATGTTGACGATATCACATCGGAGATGATGGAAAATTATTCTGAGAATGACAGGTTAGCCCTAGTATACCTTAAAATGTTAGCTGATGTGGAAGAAAAGGAAAAGAAATCTAAAAATCAAATGAACGAATCCGGCCAATAAGAATGCACGCTTACTAGGAAAAGAATAAAAAAATTGATCGAGCAATGGCAAACAGAAGGTCTGGAACTGACTGATACTTCAGTTGTCGATTTTCTGTACGTCTACGATTATGCCGTACAGAAAACGTGTACGAAGAAAGGAGGTAAAGAAATAACATTCCGACTACGTGACACCCAGAAAGTGGCGATCATGACATTGCTGACATGCAAAGAAAAAAACACGTTAACAAGCTTCCGAGTGCTGATGAAACGTCACTGGCCGTCTGGTTGTCTGACCTTGAAACTAAAGTGTAGGGATGTCGTAGGAACTTGAGATCGAGTGGATTTCGCCTAAATGGACACGCTACTTTTATTTATTTTTTGTTGCGACAAAATCAGATAGACTATGTTTCATATTCTGCCCTTCGCATCGCAATAAAGACACGGAATGGACATCGAAAAGAGTTGTTTTCGACATGCGGCAAAATACAGTGTTATTCGGGTTGTAGCATCAGCAACAAAGGACAGACCTTTTACCCTAGGCAAACCTTTGTTTTATCGATGCTTTTAGGAAGAAAACAAAACAAAAACAGAATTAAATTTGTGTTCAGCGGTAGCCTTAGGTTACGTGTTTAGTGTTTCCCCGAAAGCGCAGTAAAGGAAGGGTTGAAAAACGGTTGAAAAAGAAAAAAAATGTATTTTTTTTGTTTATTTTTCCGAAGATATCTAGAAACTCAAAATGTAAACAACCGTTGTCAATTGGTTTCGCAAGTTTTCTTGAAGTCCTTAAACTAATATTTAATGCCTATGCCTTTCCGCCCTTCAATTTAGTAAATAGGAAGGAATTTTTTAATTACCGATTTCGTTCAATCATCTATCAAGCTATTGGTTTTCGTCATCTCATTATTACACACTGCAGTTACGTGAAACGGTACCAGCATTTTTCTAGAAAAATAAAAAATAGTTTGCTCGCCGTGATCAAGCTGCCGTAACTGCGTTTGTTTATGCAAAATGAAGCACGCAAAGCTACACAATGAGCGAATCGCCAATAACCAACAAAATGTACGTAACTGAAATAGGAAAGGGTATATGGTAAAAAAAAAAAAAAGTAAAAAAGAGAGTTATTTCATTTTACATCATCGACGCATCGCACTTCGTTTGAGCCACGGTATGCTACATACGCAAGTTATGGGCCCATGACAGGAAACTTTGTGTGGAGTAAGTTTCCCCATTGTTCTTTTTACTATGATTTTTTTCTAGCTAACTTGTTGGTACTTGCTAAACAAATCTCGCCCTTCGTTTAAAAAAAATATGTTTATGTAATGTATAGTATTCTAGTAGAAAAGGCACGGTGTAAACGAATAAAAATTTAAGACTTTATACCAAACATAACTATACAACGACAATGCCAATGTTATATTTATGGTGCGACAATTCTCTTTGTTAATTATTCGTGGAATCTAAAAGCTATTGGGAAATAATAGTGTCATCTAGTCAGCACCACTTGGGTCGAATTAAAATTCCGTACAATGGAAACGAAGCCCGACTCCGAATCATGTGGATGGGTGGGAAGTGTCTCCTTGAAAAACGGACGAAAGACGAGACCGCCCGGAAATCAATTTCTTATTGACGTGTCCTTTAAACAAGCTGTATATAACTGTTTGTACTATAACTTTTTACAAAATGTATTTTTTTTTTTTTAACAACTTTTTTACAACCGGCACTTCTTGCTCTACTTTTAGTTCGTTTTGCAACAAGAATTGCAAAACCAAAAATTTGAACCTCGTAAAACTGTCTTATTTTCCTTTAAATCGCTGTGCAACTTGAGACTCTGGCCAATCATTTAAATTGATCTGATGCAACGAACTTAACCAACCACGCTAAGGGTTTTTAGATTTTATCGGCTTATGCTCTTCCTGCATTTTTTTTTCACGCTGTGTTAGCGAGAGGTGATGGCGGATGAGAATGATGATGGATTATGTGATGGTGGATTGCCAGCTTGCACTCCGTTCCCTCAATTGCCGCTAGAGATCAGCACATTCCATTTCTTAGACTTTCGGTGTTAGTTTTTCTAATTGGAAGCTTAGCTAAGGGTTCTAATTTTCCACTGAGCCATACAAATGAAATTGTAAGTTACGCTTGCATTCTTTACAACTATTATTCTTTTGTATATAATTTTGCTGATTTATTCTTACCAATTACCAATTCAGAATTTACATCATTCGGGCAATTAGGCTACAACATTAGATCATTAGACTAATAATGAGCTCAAAGATTTCAATACTAGGTGTGACGATCGAACTTACGTCTTCATTCGAAGACCAGATCTTAAGTCTGACGCCTTAACCACTCGGCCAACCTAGTGCGTGAATTAAGAGGAATTTAGTTAATAGTTTTGCATTCGCGATAAAAAAACTTTATTTACAGTTCATCATCAGCGTTTGGCTGTGTCAGACCTTTAACTAGTACAATTCCAAAATCAACGGAAATAAAGGAGACTAAACTATTATACAACGCACTGTAGTCCTATCTGCTTCTCAATTTAAAACCTTGAGATTGATAACATTTCCTTCCTGATATTCTCACCTCCAACGAATGTGTAGCACGCCCAAAACGTAATCTCGTTTTACTTCTGTCTTGTAGAGCCTGGTTTTCAATGGGCCTAGAAGATAAAAAAAATATGAAGAAACTAAAATGGCGATATCTCAGAATCTGGGATGCGATTGAATCAAGTAAAATTTAGCTAGGAAAAAATTAATGTCATCAATTTAAGCTTAATGAAGGTTTATCGTTTTAGTTGAAAACAAAAATAAATGAAAGTGCAACTAAAAATGTAGAACCCTAATTCCCGTTATTTCAAATTTTTTAAACTACTTCTATCTAATGAATTAAAAAATAAATGCTTCGATTAAGCTTCAAAGGTTTATCAGTTAGAATGTCAAAAATCTACATCATCAATGGTGCTGCTTGCTGTCCAGAAAAAAAAAAAAAAAGAGGAGGAAGGGATTACGGATGAATTTTTGGCGAGACCGTGGGCAATAGAAGTGAACAGAATTTTAAAAATTATCCCCATGGTTGCGCTATTTCAGCCAATCCAGTAAAAGGCTCCCGTTAATATGCAACCGGTATTTCATCAACTAAGGGGAATCAACATCAACATGCCGTTTTTTACCATCAAACTCGCAAAGCGTACAGGGTTCATCTAATTAATTAAATGCGAGGAAAAATATGTTGCAAAACCACGAAGCTTGTCACGTATTAGTTACCTAACTCACCTGCTTTCTGGGTAAAAGTCTGGAATTGCAAGTCATGAAATGAGCTAGCCGTAAAAGGAATCCATTTCATAAATTAAGTTTTTGAATACCAAATGGCGAAGACAGGAAAATGGGCGTATTGGTTTGCCCTTCTGTCTGTCGTTTCGTAGTTCCGCATCTTCCCTGTCGTTTTGGAAAAACCCTGTTGGCATCGAAGATCAGTAAAAAATCCGAAAAAATCCGTCACGAAATACCAAACGATTTCATATACCTTTTACAAGGCTTTAGAAAGTGTAGTACAATAACTTTCACGAAAAGGCAATGAAAGAATCATTTACTGAGGACTTCAACGATATAAGATTATCCTCTCCAAAAAAAAACAACACAACATGTAAAATTTTGAATATCATATAAAAATTGCGGATTACAAAACAACTAGCAGCAAATTCACATTGTTTTAGTCAACAATGAATTTGCTTATTCGTCGATTAGGAAGCGCTTCCATCGGTCAGCACAGAATGAAGAAGAAAAACTTATTAAAAACACAAAATAAAACTAAAAAACACAACCACAGGGCGTCGCCGTTCCAATGGCCATATTGGTACATTGGCGTGTAGAAATCGTACATATCGACAGGTAAAGAGTCCAGTCCTCGTTCTTTCAATGTTCTGTGGACGCTTTGAATTGATTTCAATATCAGAAAATGTTGGCTCTCCGTACATGGATTCCTAATTGGCAAACGAATAAGTTAAAAACCACGATAGCCAAAAATAACAAAAAATTGAATTGTTAGATAATTCTTCGGACGAGATTCACTCCGTTTAAATGTCTTGTCCTGATTGTGACGGAGAACGCAATCTAGTCGATCTTTATTCACGTTTGAAATGCCCAGCATCTCGGCCATCCGCAACAGCTGCGGACCCGTGTCCCGACGCAGTTTCTCGTAGTAGACGGCGCCACCGCATTTCTATCATCTGATCCCAACAGTTGCCAACATTTCCCAATAGCGACGCTGCGGCTGATGAATTGATCCCACGCTGAGAAATCATCGTATCAAAATGTAGCTGTTAATTTCCGCGCTAATTTGAACGCTATCAGCTACATCTGGAAACTGGCTGCGGAAGTCATCGGCCGTCCTGTTGAGGGCGAAGATGCAGCTCGTCGGGGAGGATATTGCTCCAAATACGTGCACCGTCATCTGGTACGTCAACGGAGCTGAAATACTGCCAGGCGTCCGGTAGAGAAATCTGAAGGCGGTCTGGTCTTCTTCCGGGACTTTCACTTGGTAGAACATTTTCTCAATATCCGCTCCGACTGGTACAAGGTTACGGCGGAAGCGGATGAGCACACCAAGCAGGCTAACGAGTAAATTAGGGCCCCGAAGCAGGTTTTGATTAATCGATGTGCCACCAAACTCAGCAGCTCCATCGAATACGACACGAACTTTGGTCGATGAGCTGGAAGGGCTCAGACCCCGTGTTGTGGTAGATACCACGTCTTGTTGGTCTCCTTCTGGGCTTCCTGGGTCGTTAAGAGTCGGGCATGTTTTAAGCCGATGTACTCCTTGACCACTGCATCGTACCGTTGGGCAAACTCCGCGTCTCGATGAAAACGTCGTTCGAGGGCGTAGAGCCTCTTCAATGCAGATGCCCGATGGTTTGGTAGATTTACGTCGTCGGCTTTCCACATTAAGCCGACTTGGTACTGGTTACCAATACGTTTTACGATAGACTCGAGGATGCATTTTCCACGTAGGTCATCCTCAGATAGAACGGGGGGTTCTATTTCTACTTCGTTGGCCTCAAGTTGCCAGAACTTCTTCACCAGCTCATTTAGGTCTTCGGGACGTTCCACGGTGCCCAGATGAGCGATGAACGGGCGTCCGTTTTGTGGCGGGCCCGTTTGTCCGTCCAAACACCAGCCAAACGGCGTCTTGAAGGCGATGGGCCCAGTCGTTCCAGCCGGCGGCTTGATGGAAGCTACATGATCATGGGCCTCTGCGACGTCGAGTCCTATCAGCACGGTCACGTCCTCTTCTTGAACGGTCGGGACGGCAATACCACGTAGGTGCGTCCATGACTCCAACTGTCGAGGGTCGATCGGTGAATTCGGCGTCACCTTCAAATTGTCGACGGCATAAGCGTGTTTAACTTCAAACTGGCTATTACCATCACGAGATGTTAGGGCGAAGTTTACTACGGAAGCCGTAACGTTAGGCGTGGCTCCGTCATACGAGACAACGTTGATGCATTTAGATGGCCCAACGAGTCCCAACTTCTTTGCTAAGTCGCCCCGAATCAGCGTGCTGTCGCTTCTGGTATCCAGGAAACCGAAAGTGTCGACTCACGTTTTGCCAGGACCAACACGAACCGGTACGATCTTGAAACGTACACGTTGTTTTACTGTTTCCAAATGGGTCAAGGTCCCAAGGAATGCCGTCGAAAGTGGCGATGATGGAGCAGTTGGATCAGCTAGCCTTAGAATTCGGATCCATGAAGCAAGGTGTGGTGGCGGCTTCCAGTACAATCAGCGATATTACAGCTGACGTCCCTGGGACACTCCTTGCGTTCATGTTTACCCGTAAGACATAACAGACATCTTCCGGACTTAAATACTTTCTCAGCCCTTTTTGTGGGCGTGAGAGACATGAAGACGGTGCAGGTTGAAAGATGGTGGTTCCTACCGTTACATACAAACCATTTCCACCGTTCCGTCTTCTCGGCTTGCATCTTCCCCGATGTTGATCGGCTCCTTGGAGGCATGGTTGCTGAAGATGTTGACGCCGCTACTTTCGAACCTTCCATCGTCGATACGTGTCCAATGGTCGACATGTGTGGGAAGCTGGGTCTCTTGACGGGCTTCCTTTCGTCGAACTTTACACCTTTGGACGTCGACGTAGGTAAAGACTCGAGCGTCGACCAATCTTCTGCGATGTCGTACTGCATCTTCCATCGTTCGGAGGGGTGACAGGGTAGAAACGTCTTGACGAGTTGGTAAGACTGGTGATCGCCCGGGAGGTCGTTGATCTTGAATCGTTCGTGGTTGAACTTTCATGACGTCTACTTCCGTTCGAAGGTCTTCGATTTTAGCGTTTAACTCCACCTTGACTGCATCAATTTTCTTATCTAACCCGTCCAACGTGTGGTGTGCTTCTCTGACTAGCGTGTTGTTGGTCGCTATGTCTTGGGACGTGACTCTTGAACTATCAATGAGCTTACTCAGCTGTTCGCTCATGCTCCTTAACGCCTTGTTGAGGGTTTCTGTGATGGAGGTTGTGTTTGCCTCCATCTGAGCCCTTGCTGTTTCCAACTTCACCTCCAGCTTCAGCATCTGTGCTTCAGTCTCCAACTCCTCTTGTGTTGATTGTTGGAGAAGGCTGGTTGGTTTAACGTTGGTACGCCTCTTTCCAGATAACGTGGTACTACATGTGATGTCCGAAGCTGATGTCCCGATCGAGCTGACGGACTGATTTGAGGAAGTTGCGTAGCGACTTGCAAATTTGATAACTTCAACGTGGTCTGTTTCGAAGTCTGATTCCCACTTGTCACATGCTGGACGTTGCTGCTCAGTGAGGTCGGATATACTTTCTGTATATTGGTTGTGAATTGCTTTGACTTCGTCGTAAATACGAATCAATTCGTCACGCCATGCTGCTACTTGCAATTTCTTCAATCTGATGGCTCCCATCTTGTGGTCTTCCACAGCCTTTCTGAGTTGTGTCTTCTCCTATTGTTAACTTCGTGTGGGCCGCCTTTCTCTTCCCACGTTTCTTCTTGAGATCGTTTTCGGGAAGTAAGGGCCGTTCACTCTTCTGCCGTTCAGGTTTCGATGCGTCTACCATTGGGTTAGGGCCGTGTTCCCAAATGTGGCCAATTTCCATATTTTCGGCTTTGGGTACGGTTTCACTCATGACGTAGAAACGTTATTTTAGGCTTATAGAGTCACACGTTAACGGATGTCGATGATTCACGTAGATACACCGATCTTCTAGTCAGATGGCAAACGCGTGGTGGACAGGTGGGTGCCTTCAGGCTGGCGTGGACGTCTGCCAAAGTTTTACAGGGAGAATACCCGACAATTTACAAATCATGCGAGGGTTTTACTAACGAGAACGGGAAATGCACGTGTTCGTCAAATCCCGGGTTTCGGCACCATTTGTTGCTGACTCGTGCAAAGTAGCAACAGAGAGAGATGAAAGGATGATGGATGAGGATGAATGAAATGACGGGGATATAAAAAAGGAATGCTTTATTTCTGGACTAGGAAATGAACATAAATACCACACGCTTGACTTAAAGAAAGAAAACGGAGGGGACAAAACTGAGTCTGAATTTTGACAAGGCTGGACAAACTGTCTGGCAAAACGAGACAAATAACTTAGACTACCGTCTGGGTTTGACAAAAGAAGACGGGGACAAAATGACTGTCTGGGTCGGCTAACAAAGTAATAGTACCCCTTTCCATAGAAAGGAGTAAAGAGCTCAACGAAAATGGGAACTCAAATACTACGTAGGCCCGTGCCCCCTACAGCCCTGCCCGCGAGGGCAGCACCGTAGGTGACAGATGTCAATTTACCTTCTCGTGACTACAAACTAGTGGTTACCAGGCGTGTTGAACGAACTCACGGCTCTATACAAAGACCAGAACTTAAGTCTGGCGCCATAACCACTCGGCCAACCCGGTACACTAAAATATCAGTAACAGTAGCAGTAATAGCTGCTACAAAGAAATTTTCCTTCCAGTTGTACACAACCGTTAAACAATACATTTAAGATCAACATGTGAAAATCCAACTTACGTATCTATGAAGAAACGAAAACTTAAGTCTGGTGCCTTAACATCTAGGCTAATCAATTAATATATCTTTAGCAATCAAATAATTGTGTAAAGTATTATCAGCACATGGTTGCGACAGATTTTAATAGCAGAAATCGAATTTACCAGGATATAGATGCAATTTTGCGTTACTCTTCTATTGTAGCAAACTTATGGTTACCAGGTATGAGGATCGAACTTACGTCCGTATACAGAGACAGAAATTAAATCTGGCGCCTTAACAACACGGTGAACCTTGTGTTCACTAATACTATTTTACTTAATTGGAATCGTAGCTTAGAATTCCAATTGCCCACTGAGACACAAAAAAATGAACAGACTAAGGTAGAACAGAAGATTGCTGTAATTTGCTATTTTCATGATTGTTTCTTACCTTTTTCAAGTTTGATTTATTCCTAAATCTACCAGGAAATAAAATTCATTTAACGATTTTTCGACGTGGCATGGTTCTACCTTCAGCCAATATAATCCTTGTGGTTAACGATGTTTCCTAGCTTATGGTCCCATCTCCAATGAATGGGCAGCGCAGTTAAAACGTTATTTGAAAAAGTTTACCAACGGAAATCATTTGTCTTATAGAGCATGGTAAGAAACATAGCGCGAATGAATTAATCAAAGAGTGTTTACTATGAGAATTTAGCGTTTTATTATGATTATTCACATTATATTTTTACCAGCGATTGTCGGACGGATTCGTTCATCTAAAGATAAGAAACTAAGGGTAGCTATCATGTCCTGAAAGATCTGAAAACTTTCTCCACCTTACCGCTCAGTTTATTTTCTACGCAAACAACAGAAAACAAAAAGAAAAAAACTAATAAAACCAAAAACTAAAAAAAAAAATAATAAATGCGTATCAGTATAATTATATAGGGTAAAAGAGCGAACTGGGACAGCGTTTGGGTTAACACTCTTTCTTATTGGGAATGTGTGTAAAGCCGATCTGCTAATTTCGGACAAAAACCATTGGACATTTATGTTAATCTGATCAGTCTTATTTTTCAAAACTAATTTATTCGTTCGATTGAGTTTTGAATCGAATAGCTTAAGACACCGAAGAAGGTGCAATAAAAAATATAGCAAAATGTATTTTTCAATAACCAAAACAATGAGCTGTCAAAAAGAAACATCTATTTTTCAGGTTTGGTAACTTGTGATCGAAACTCACCCAAAAATCATAAAGTATTGATTTTTAAGATCGTATTAAACACTTCGCTCTTTAAGTAGCCAACAGACCATAGGTTCAGTAAAAAACAAAAAAATAAATGTGATTGAAATTTTCGAGAAACCCGCATTAGGGACAGTAGACTAATTACAAAAAGACATGTTATGCTTATCAAATCAATTTTGTTAACCATTTTATTATTGATTACCATCCTAAAGGGTAATGGTTCTATGCTGTCAAGGAACTATTTTTAAATGTTTTTATCCTCATTTTTCCCTTTTTGGTGAGGTATTTCTAAATCACTACTACAATATCAACAATATTAGGAACAATAGATTCAGTTAAGTTTTCTCTACATGGCTATTGAATATTTTTATGAAAATCATGTGAAAATATGCATCTAATCGGTGATTGCAGTTTTTTATTTTTTAAATAAGCTCCCGTGATGCTAATTTAGGACAGCATTCTACATACTGAAATGCACACTTTATGCTTTTAATTATTTTTCTTTCACCATAGCATAATCGTAAGATGTTGAATTGACAACCAAAAGGCTAACGGTTCTATACCGTATGGGTACTATACATATACTTCAATTTCCTTATTTTTGAATTTTTTCTTATTTGATGAGATATTTTGAAATCAATAGGAACACCTTAAACTAAAGCAATATCATCAATACTGGTATCAATAGATTGGTTTAAGTTACCTCTACATGGCTGTTGAATATTTTATGAAAATCACGTGAAATTATTTATCTAATGGAGGATTGTAATTCTTATTTTTTCTACACAAGCTTCCGTGACGCTAATTTGGGACAGCAAACTACATACAACAAGACATGTTATGCTTTTTAACAATATTTCCTCAACCATGGCATAGTTGTAAGACGTACGATTGCCACCGTAAACGATAATGGTTCTATACTGTCAAGGCGCTATTTTCAAGTTTCGTTTTCCTCATTCCCTCATTTTTCCCTTTTTTGTGAGATATTTGTAAATCATTATAGGTACCTTACACTACTACATTATCAATAATATTAGGATCAATAGATTCGTTTAAGTTTTCTCTACATGGCTATTGCATATTTTATGAAAATCATACGAAAATATGCATCTAATCCGTAATTGCAAATTTTTATGTTTTTTACATAAGGTCTCAAGACGCCAATTTGGGACAGCAGACTACATACTAGATGACATATTAGTCTTTTCAACTTTGTGTCGTTCGAGATGGCATACTCGAAAGAAATTGGATTGCCAAGCTATAGGAGAATGGTTCCATACTGTCTGGGCACTATAATTTCTTTTTCCAAATTTTTGAACTATCCCCTTTTTTATGAGATATTTTTAAATCGCTAAAGATACCTTAAACTAAAACAATATCAAAAATATTAGGACCAATAGATTCTTTGAAGTGTTCTCTATGTGGCTGTTGAATATTTTGTGAAAATCCTGTGACAATATTTATCTTTATGGGGGATAGCAATTCTTATATTTCTTTACATTAGCTCCCATGACGCTAATTTGGGACAGCACGCCACGTACTAAATATTAAGTACTAAGTATTATATTTTATTGCTTCAATATGTAAGCGGTGGTATAGTCGTAGGTCTTTGGATTGTCAACCCGAAGATTGATGGTTCAACTCAAATTGTAGAATATGAACAGATTGCTTTGCCTAACTGTTTCGTTTTGTGAGATACTCTTACATATTCTATGACACAGAATGACAGACTTGTGTAAGCTTCCTCTACATGGATGTTGCATATCTTATAAAAATTAAGCGACAATATTCATGTAATCGGTAATGGCGAATTGTATCATTCATAAAAATTACGATGGCAGTGGCTCTGTCGTAAGATGTTGGAATGGGAACCAAAGGATTGAATAATTGATTCTTAATGCGGCAAATATTTATTATTTTCCATTATTGGTTTTTTAATCACACTTTGTGTGATATTATGGAATCGCAATGAATGTTTGTAGGAAAACCTCAAAAAAATAATAATATGAGTTATAAAGAAACAGGCCTTATGGATCCACGAATCGCAAACACTACATTGGTTGCAATCATCCTTTGTACCTGTGCTTTTACGTAGCATTCAGAGAACACGTAGCCACTTTGTTCAGTATCTTCGACAAAGGCAAAAGAATCCTCTAATCGTGCCTCTATTTGTGCTCGAGACCTCGATGAGCGTCGTGATCCTTCAATAAAGACCTTGCCTGTTGTCTTTTTGTCCTTTTTTCCTTTTGCCTTCGGACTGTAAAACAGAAAAAATAATTATGAGCAATTAGGGAATTTAAGACATTAAACTGACCAAGTGCTATAATCATACAATGAAAACACACCATCTTTTGTCAAAAGTGACATGAGAATTAATTGCCTTAGATGACCATGTTGTTGGCAGCGACAGGAAATGTCCGTTCCATTGTATTGGAGGTATCCCTCATCAACGTCGTCGTCAAATTCTTCATCCAACTGTGGCGCATTGTTACTTTTGAAGAAATTTTCCATTTCCCTGCAATTTTCCCAGTTTGCTGCTGCCTCCGCTTTTCCACCTCCGCCAAATGTTTTTTGCTTTTTCCTCGCTTCCTTCGCAGATGTATTTACTAGCTTGGGACGGCAACCGACTAAACATACCATTAAGGTGATCCCAGATGCTGACCCCGAAGTATATGCAGCCCGACGCCTGGCGTTCCGTCTCCGAAACCCTGTCGAGAAAAAGCTCGCAGAGATGGAAGACGTGGGAATCATTGCACGAGTTACCGAACCCACAGAGTGGGTCCGTGCAATGGTGGTCGTCGTCAAACCGGGAAACGATGTCCAGATTTGTGTCGACCTCACCGCATTAAACAAAGCCATCAAACGGCAACATTTCATCCGCCGAAGAGCTGTTGGACGGATCGGAAAGGCGTGTTTCTTCGCTGTGTTAGACGCAACCTCAGGATTTTATCAGATACCTCCATCGGATGAGTCGTCATATTTATGCAACATGGCGACCCCTTTCGGACGATTCCGTTTCCGCCGGCTGCCGTTTGACATTCGATCAGCACCCGAGGTGTGCCAGTGCACCATGGAGAAATTTTTCCTCAACAAACCAATGGCTTGATGCTCACTCCGCATCCAGCGCATCCTCCTTTAACTTGAAAGACACGACTTAGTTTTTATCTAAAACCAGGACGTGACCTTTCTTTTCCGATGCCCTCAGCCTTGCCTCCAGTTTCATTATCCACACGGAAGACCAATCACAATCAAGTGATGAGCGCCTACATTTGGTGATTACGTCGGCCATGCCAGCTACGGACACCAGAACCCGTTACGCCGTCGCCGCTGCCACTGATCCCGCCCTACAAGTGGTGAAAGACATGGTTTTCAAAGGATGGCTCTAACACAAGAAAAATTGTCCAATAACGAACTAACCCTTTTCGAACGTTCGGCACGAGTTGTCAGAATGCGATGGCCTTTTCTTCGAGGGGAAACGGGGGTGGTCCGGTAATCATTGCAGCAGGAAATCTCACGGCAAAGCCACGTTGGCCACTTCAGAGAAGTCAAATGTGTCGAACGCGCAAAATCGGTTGTGTACTGACCAGGCTACATTAACCAAGTCCGAAACATGGTGGCGTCGTGTTTAACCTGTGAAGAAAATCAAAACCAAAATCCTGCCCATCCACTGCAACCTGTTGAGTCCCCGCTGCATGCTTTCCAGGTCGTGGGCTCAGACTGTTTCAATTCAAAGGAGTCCCCTACTTGCTCGTCGTCGACTACTACAGAAAATGGCCATGTTTTGTCCCACTACAGTCAACGGTCTCGTCTGCAATCATCGCAGAGCGCGATCGGATTTTCGTCGAGTTTGAGATTCCATCCGTGCTACGGTCCGACAATGGGCCGCAATACGGGAGTGCAGAGTTCCGGCGCTATTGTGCCTCCAAGGGCATTCAACACACCCCAAAATACCCACAGTCAAATGGGTTGGCCAAGAGAACCGTACAGATGGTGAAACAACTCTTCCCTCATCCGTCGTCCTCCTACAAGGCCGCCACTTCAGTGGCGCTGTTCCTTACACCCCCTCCGCACTCCAGCCCAGGGTCGTTAGTGCGCCTACCGTCTGGAAGCAGTTTCAGAAAAGCAATGCAGCAGCGTCATTCAACCACGGTAGTTTCCCCACCAACAGTGGATCCGTTTTGTCCGTTGGGCAGACGGTCCGAGTTCACGTTTCCAGAAAGTGGATTCCGGGTAATGTTACAAAGGTATTTGCAGATCCCCATTCGTACGTAGTCCACACCCGAGATGGGAGAAACTTCAGGAGAATCCGCCGAGCGATCAATGCACAGCGAAAACGCAGCCCAGCTCCTCCACATTCTTCACCGTTTTTACAGTATTCCGCTAAACCACCTCCGCAGGCCGTAGAGTCCCAGACTTTTCCAGCTTTGCCCCAAGATGGATGGCTACTACCACAGAAGTATACGACCCACCCGACTGACGAGAGTCCATTTGACGGGTTTTCACCGGTCGCTCTCGCAGTCGCCACTTCGTCACAGAACCGCCCTGGCCAAGAGACATCGGACACGCGTTTAACCACGCGTTCCGGACGATCCCTACCTCGTCAACACCCGCTCGTTACTTCCGCTTACACGCTAAGTGTCTCACATACTGATGGTTTCACTCTCCTAAATTTTTGTCACCCCATAGTTGTCCGTTGCATCTCTCACTTACTACCATATACTTCCCGAACCATCTCTAACGTCCTACAAGGAACTATGCTAACCTCATAGTGTTATCATATTTTCACCTCATGCTTGTGATACATGTGCACCTCATGCTCATGCTCATCAAGTTTAAAGTTGAAATCGTAGTCCGATAAAGGAAGATGTAGTAAATGGTAAACTAGCAGTCCTTGTAACTAAGAATACCCCGCGACCAAGAATACACAGTCTTGTCACAGCTACTGAAGCGTCGACAACAAGCATCATATCAGATTAACTTGCCATTTTGGAGCAAATACTCTCTATTCTAATACTGTATACTAACGCAAAAGAGAAAGGTGACTGAATAGTTAAAGCGAACAGCAAACGCCAATGCCATAAAAGATGAGGTAAGCTGACCATCGCAATGGTACCTGTCGGATATTCATCAAATAAAGAAACATTTTCTTACGGGAATCTATTTTTTTTTACTGTTCATTGTTTCCTTATGGGGGTATAGCTAAGTGGTAGAGCATTCGACTGCAGATCGAAATGCCCCAGTTCAAACATGGGTGTCCACTTGAAACATAAGAGGCATTGGTATCATTTCATTGATTGAGATTTGAAAGGGCATGCAATTATTCCGAGATATTTGGATATAAACTAGTTAAATAATCCATCCTAAGCGAAGTCAATTGAAAATGCGACGCTGAAGGAGAATTATTTCCTTTAAATGAGAAACGATTTCCTTGTTTAACAAGAAATTCAATTACTGTCGTGTGGATGTTGTTTATTTTAATTTACAAGACTTAGCATCAAATCAGATTAACTTGCCACTTTGGAACAAATACTCTCTATTCTAATACTGTATACTAAAGCGAAAGAGAAAGATGACTGAATAATTAAAGCGTACAGGAAACTCCAATGCCATAAAAGATCAGTTAACCTGACCATCGCAATGTTGCCTGACGAATGCTCATAAAATAACGAAATTTGTTATTTATTTTTAATTTTCGAACAGGAATTTATTTGTTTGACCATTGTTGTGTAATGGGGGTATAGCTCAGGGGTAGAGCATACGACTGCAGATCGTAGGGTCCCAAGTTCAAACCTGGGTGCCCCCTTGAAACATAAGAGGCATTGGTATCATTTCTTAGATTGAGTTTAGAAAGGGCATGCAATTATTTTGAGATATTTGGATATAAATTAGTTAAATAATCATCCTAAGCTAAATCAATTGAAAATGCGCACACTGAAGGAGAAAGACGATTTCCTTGTTTAATAAGATATTCGATTACTGTCGTATCGATGTAGTTTGTTGTAATTTACATGACCAAGCATCAAATCAGATTAACTTTCCATCTTATAACAAAAACTCTTTATTGTAATCTAGGAAATGTCATCCAATCATGCAGTAGATGGCTTCATACTACCAGCCAACGACATCACTCCAACAAAGCCCTGTCTTAGTTGTGTATCCGGAAAAAGGCAGAGATCCCCTTTTCGTGTCGGTAGGACAAGAGCCTATGAAGTCGGACAACAAATTCATTCAGACGTATGTGGCCCTATGCACGTACAGACAAGAAGTGGTTTGCGTTTCTTTAAAATTTTCAGTCATGGATTCAATGGATGGATTCAGTATCGCGATTTTTTTTCGACTATTCGGTACCACGATACCGATACTTCTTCAAAGTATCGCTTCCCATCCTAGTTGAAGGTTAAATATTTGTTGCATCAGAAACTAAATATATTGTTGGTGAAAAGTCCCAGGAAACGGGATTCGAAGGCTTTTGTAAGACATGATTTCCAAAACAAAGATTGGTTCAAACATGATGTTAAGTATATTATTCAAACAATAAAATGGTATTTCATTTTAGGTTTCAGCAGGGCATTCAGAAGGGCTGTTACTTCGGCGACGACTGTTCTTAAGATTCGACGGTGACTAGCCGATTCCCTATGCCAAATTTCATGGTACAGGATTGCAGGATTTTCTTCGCACTCTCCCAAATGCGGTCTATGTGGGTAAGAAAAATGTCATTCGATTTTATAACAAACACCCTGTATTTTTCCGTATAGTTTGGTCATTTCCTACAAGGCCTGGCGAAGTTTTTGCCGGCTGTGACCAAGTTGGTCCCATTATCGGTTGGTCTTTGGTAAAACAGAGAAGCAAAGGAGAAATTCTTGCACCCTGAATCCGTCGAGAAGTATGGCGTACCTTTCGCGATACTCAGTCCCGACTGTATGTGGTAATCTCTATACCATAGTGTATACTGTAACCTTAGTGTGCAGGTAACATATCGCTGAAACTATGAGTTCTATTTCAAACTATTTCAATATTTGGGGATGAACCTGCCAATTCAGTTGGTATTTTATTAGACACCAGGAACGACCCGTTAGCGGTGGAACGGACCACCTTAAGGATTTTTTGCCGCACCATCATATGCAATAAAGGTGGGATAAAAAAACATTGAAGATCAAACTATTTTCAGGTTCAGGATTTCATAAGACTAATAACGTAATGAATGTGTATGGCACAAGGGGCTATTTAAAAAATAACAAATGCAATTAAATAATTTGCGGTAACTCAAGCATGCACCTTCAACCATACTCGGTGGACATCTTGCAGCAAGTATTTTGCATATCCAGCCTGCAATCCGATAAGATAGATTCGTACAATGAATAGTACATATTCCTGGAACCCAGCTGACTTCCAATCGCCCTCCCAGCTCACTCCGAAGAATGAACCGACTGCGAAAGAAAATAATTTTGCTATCATTTTCTATTTTCTTGACTGTGTCTTTGTTGCCAGGTGTGAGGATCGAACTCACGTCTCTATACAGAGACCAGAACTTAAGTCTGGCGCCTTAACCACTCGGCCAACCTGGTGTTATATAACACTATTTCACTTAATTGGAGTCCCATCTTAAAATTCCAATCGTCCAATGAAACACTAAAAAAACGAACAGACTACGATAGAAGAGAAGATTGCTGTTGTTGCTGACTCTCGTGCAACGTAGCAACAGAGAGAGATGAAAGCATGATGGATGAGGATGAATGAAATGACAGGGATATAAAAAAGGAATGCTTTATTGCTGGACTAGGAAATGAACATAAATACCGCACGCTTGATTTAAAGAAAGAAAACGGAGGGGACAAAACTGAGTCTGAATTTGGACAAGGCTGGACAAACTGTCCGGCAGAACGAGACAAATAACTTAGACTACCGTCTGGGTTTGACAAAAGGAGACGGAGACAAAATGACTGTCTGGGTCGGCTAACAAAGTAATACTACCCCTTTCCATAGAAAGGGGTAAAGAGCTCAACGAAAATGGGCACTCAAATACTACGTAGGTCCGTGCCCCCTACAGCCCTGCCCGCGAGGGCAGCACCGTAGGTGACAGCGGGACCCACTGTGACAACAAGTGGATAAACAAAGGGTGAAAATAACAAAAAAAAACCTCCGCTGCGATGGATCCGGCTGGCTTCAGTGGCTGGGCAGATCTTTATAAGTCTTCTTTGTGCCGCAGAGAATCTGATGATGGTCACGGGTGTGACACAATTCGCACTGACGAGGGTGGGAGCAATCTAGGAGTCTCGTGTGCCCAGCCACGGCCGTCGGCACAAAGCAGCCGAAGCACCGACGTTGCTGGAATAAGACCTCCATCCGATCTTGGTTTGTGAGGAGCATGAACTCCTCACATTCATAAATCTGCTTCTTGTATGGCGTCGGCCCCGAGACATGGGATTTTAAGACGCACAAGATGTTGGGGGTTTGCGGCGGGACGATGTAAGTAGGACGTTCTGGGATGGCGGCCGGCATGGTTACCAAAACCTCGGTCGCCTTCTCTCGATCCTTACGCAGGAGAGACCCGACGTACTTGCTCAGCAGGGTCTCTCTCTCCATCTTGAAGTGCACGTGGACGTCAACGAGATTTTGCTGCATCTGGCTGAGCTCTTTGTCGCTACGAAGAATCACTTTGACACGCATAGACTTTGTCCACGAGTTCCATTTTTGCCTTTTCCAAGCCTTCCATTGTCTCGTTGATGTTGGCCACACACTCTTGTTCACGTTCTCTATTCACTTTCAGTTTGTCGTTTACCGATGTGGGTGATGGAGACGGATATTCTGCCATTTTCACGTTGGACGTAGGGTTCGCACGCGTTGCACTTAAACGAAGTTAGGTCGACTGAATGCCGTCTGCTAACATAATGGGTTAAACAGTTGCCAATTTTTCAGTGTTACTAAACAGCAAGCGAACTGACTTTTGCTCTTTGCCCTATATTTGAACTTGAATATATGTGGCGTTGAGGGCAAAAGTACTTATTGACTTCTCCACCAGACTTTAGGTTGCGATTTTTCTACGTTGTTTACATTTGAGTGTTGACATTTTGATTTTACTTGTTACGGTTACAATTTTAGTTTTACACGGGGAGCTACTAATTGTAACTCCAGTACAGACAGTATTTACATTTACGATACTGAATTTGAACGTTTACGCTGTGGAAGATTCCTTTTTTTCTTCTTTAGCATAAAATTGTTGTTCCTTTACTGAAACCATGATACATAATTTGGCCACCGGCCGAATACATGGTTTTGGGTGGTTGCTGAGCTTGACTTTTACGACTCGAACGACATTATCTGTAGCACTGGGAATAATTCCCAACACTTTGCCCATCGGCCACTGCCCACGTAAAGTATTTGGTTCAACTGCAAGCACTAAATCTCCCACGGCGACGTTAGGTCTGTTTTCTTGCCATTTTCTCCTTTCTGTTAGGTGTGTAACGTATTCACGTAGCCATCTATCCCAAAAATGTTGGAGGATAGCTTGACTTTGCAGAAACTGCTTGTTGGTTACGTTCAAGTCTTCCACGTCGGCCAATTGTAGAGGCAAGTATGGCCGAGCTCCACCGTATAGAAAGTGATTTGGCGTTAACGGATCCGGGTCTTCTGGGTCCATACTAAGATGTGTTAACGGCCGAGCGTTTAGTAAAGCTGCTACTTCAGTGATTACGGTTCGTAGCACTTGATCCGTAACTAGGCAATTGCCGATGCTGGTTTTCATTGCCCGCTTGCAGGATTGTACAATCCTTTCCCAAACACCACCGAAATGGTGTCCATGGGGTGGAGAGAAGTGCCAGTCTATTTCTTGACATGCCATTACTGTTTGAAGTTCTTGGTTTGGTAACAAGTTCTTCTAGGGCTTGTCGCAACTCGTGCTCGGCGGCGACAAAGTTTGTCCCATTGCCGCTGTAGACGACCTTCGGTTTTCCACGTAGGCTAACAAAACGGGAGAAGCAGAGTAAGAACTCCTCCATACTGAGCCCGTTGGCCACTTCCAGGTGAACTGCTCGGGTGGTGAAGCACGTGAATAGGCTGACCCAGCGTTTTTCATGCCTTCGTCCTCGTCCACCAACTCGTACCGTCAAAGGCCCCAAGTAGTGGATCCCTGTGTACGTGAATGGAGGCAGATGGGGTGTTAGACGATGTATTGGTAGTGAAGCCATCAACGGAGGATTAGGTTTCGCCGACGTCCGCTTGCAAGGCCAGCAGTTGTTGATGACAGATTTTACCACTTTGCGTCCGGAAAGTATCCAAAAGCTTGAACGTAAGTCTGTCAGCAATCTTTCGGTCTTGACGTGCATGTGTCTAACGTGGTGATCCCGAATTATTCTTTTCGTCAAAAGTTGAGATGCTGGTAGAAGTATGGGGTGCTTTGCTGCATAGTCGATCGGCGCTTGAAGTATACGTCCGCCAATTCGCATCTGTCCACCTTCATCCAAGAAGGGCTTGAAGGTGCGAAGTTTTGATCTGAGTGGTAATTCCAGATTCTTGCGAAGGGCGTAGAATTCTTCAGCAAAATTCTTGCGCACGCACGATGCATTTCGTCAACGATGTTACCATTTCTTCTACAGTTAGCTCGCCGACAATTGGTTTTTTATCACGTAGTTTTGCTCTAGCGTTGTTGACAAATCTTTTACTCCAGGCCAGCACTCGTTGATGTCTCAACAGAATGGGAAAACGTGCGATGCATCGGTTGATGACATGATTCTCATCTTCTATCTTGACTGCTAAGACGCGAATCACGTTTACATCCCGTTCTTCTGGCTCCGTAATCTCTTCCCAAGTGTACCACTCTGAGGGGTCTAGGTTCTGGAACGAAGGTCCTCGATGGAAGTAGACCAATTCGTTGACGTCCTTTGGGTCGATACCCCTACTGCAGAGGTCCACTGGGTTTGAATCTCCGGCAACATGACGCCATTGTCGACGAGCCGTGTTTCGGAGTATTTTTCCAATGCGGTAGTTGACGAAGAATTCAAACCGGCAAGATTTGGAATGGATCCACCGCAACACCATTTGTGAATCCGAGTGGAAGGTTACTTGGCGCAGATCGATTTCTAGTTCACGGCAAATCGTGAGGGCGATGTTGAGACCTTCCACGGCAGCTTGTAGCTCCAAACGTGGAATCGTGAGACCTTTCACCGGCGTGACGTTTGTTTTCGCCATGACGAAGTACACGTTGACGGACTGGTCCTCGAAAACAGTGCGGAAGTAGGCTACTGCTCCGTACCCTTTGGAGCTTGCATCCGTGAAGACGTGGAGGTGCTGTTGAGTCCAACGTCCTCGTTTGAAACGAAAGCATCTCGGCACTGATAACGACTCCAAATTTTCCAGATGGCCGTACCAGCAATAGAAACGTTGACTCAATGTTTCCGATGCGACGTCGTCTCAATCGATCCGTTCTTCTTTGGTCCGGTCTGGTCTTCTTCCGGGACTTTCACTTGGTGGAACATTTTCTCAATATCCGCTCCGACTGGTACAAGGTTACGGCGGAAGCGGATGAGCACACCAAGCAGGCTAACGAGTAAATTAGGGCCCCGAAGCAGGTTTTGATTAATCGATGTGCCACCAAACTCAGCAGCTCCATCGAATACGACACGAACTTTGGTCGATGAGCTGGAAGGGCTCAGACCCCGTGTTGTGGTAGATACCACGTCTTGTTGGTCTCCTTCTGGGCTTCCTGGGTCGTTAAGAGTCGGGCATGTTTTAAGCCGATGTACTCCTTGACCACTGCATCGTACCGTTGGGCAAACTCCGCGTCTCGATGAAAACGTCGTTCGAGGGCGTAGAGCCTCTTCAATGCAGATGCCCGATGGTTTGGTAGATTTACGTCGTCGGCTTTCCACATTAAGCCGACTTGGTACTGGTTACCAATACGTTTTACGATAGACTCGAGGATGCATTTTCCACGTAGGTCATCCTCAGATAGAACGGGGGGTTCTATTTCTACTTCGTTGGCCTCAAGTTGCCAGAACTTCTTCACCAGCTCACTTAGGTCTTCGGGACGTTCCACGGTGCCCAGATGAGCGATGAACGGGCGTCCGTTTTGTGGCGGGCCCGTTTGTCCGTCCAAACACCAGCCAAACGGCGTCTTGAAGGCGATGGGCCCAGTCGTTCCAGCCGGCGGCTTGATGGAAGCTACATGATCATGGGCCTCTGCGACGTCGAGTCCTATCAGCACGGTCACGTCCTCTTCTTGAACGGTCGGGACGGCAATACCACGTAGGTGCGTCCATGACTCCAACTGTCGAGGGTCGATCGGTGAATTCGGCGTCACCTTCAAATTGTCGACGGCATAAGCGTGTTTAACTTCAAACTGGCTATTACCATCACGAGATGTTAGGGCGAAGTTTACTACGGAAGCCGTAACGTTAGGCGTGGCTCCGTCATACGAGACAACGTTGATGCATTTAGATGGCCCAACGAGTCCCAACTTCTTTGCTAAGTCGCCCCGAATCAGCGTGCTGTCGCTTCTGGTATCCAGGAAACCGAAAGTGTCGACTCACGTTTTGCCAGGACCAACACGAACCGGTACGATCTTGAAACGTACACGTTGTTTTACTGTTTCCAAATGGGTCAAGGTCCCAAGGAATGCCGTCGAAAGTGGCGATGATGGAGCAGTTGGATCAGCTAGCCTTAGAATTCGGATCCATGAAGCAAGATGTGGTGGCGGCTTCCAGTACAATCAGCGATATTACAGCTGACGTCCCTGGGACACTCCTTGCGTTCATGTTTACCCGTAAGACATAACAGACATCTTCCGGACTTAAATACTTTCTCAGCCCTTTTCGTGGGCGTGAGAGACATGAAGACGGTGCAGGTTGAAAGATGGTGGTTCCTACCGTTACATACAAACCATTTCCACCGTTCCGTCTTCTCGGCTTGCATCTTCCCCGATGTTGATCGGCTCCTTGGAGGCATGGTTGCTGAAGATGTTGACGCCGCTACTTTCGAACCTTCCATCGTCGATACGTGTCCAATGGTCGACATGTGTGGGAAGCTGGGTCTCTTGACGGGCTTCCTTTCGTCGAACTTTACACCTTTGGACGTCGACGTAGGTAAAGACTCGAGCGTCGACCAATCTTCTGCGATGTCGTACTGCATCTTCCATCGTTCGGAGGGGTGACAGGGTAGAAACGTCTTGACGAGTTGGTAAGACTGGTGATCGCCCGGGAGGTCGTTGATCTTGAATCGTTCGTGGTTGAACTTTCATGACGTCTACTTCCGTTCGAAGGTCTTCGATTTTAGCGTTTAACTCCACCTTGACTGCATCAATTTTCTTATCTAACCCGTCCAACGTGTGGTGTGCTTCTCTGACTAGCGTGTTGTTGGTCGCTATGTCTTGGGACGCTATGTCTTGGGACGTTACTCTTGAACTATCAATATCTGAACTATCATCAATCACCTGTTCGCTCATGCTCCTTAACGCCTTGTTGAGGGTTTCTGTGATGGAGATTGTGTTTGCCTCCACTCCATCTGAGCCCTTGCTGTTTCCAACTTCACCTCCAGCTTCAACATCTGTGCTTCAGTCTCCAACTCCTCTTGTGTTGATTGTTGGAGAAGGCTGGTTGGTTTAACGTTGGTACGCCTCTTTCCAGATAACGTGGTACTACATGTGATGTCCGAAGCTGATGTCCCGATCGAGCTGACGGACTGATTTGAGGAAGTTGCGTAGCGACTTGCAAATTTGATAACTTCAACGTGGTCTGTTTCGAAGTCTGATTCCCACTTGTCACATGCTTGACGTTGCTGCTCAGTGAGGTCGGATATACTTTCTGTATATTGGCTGTGAATTGCTTTGACTTCGTCGTAAATACGAATCAATTCGTCACGCCCTGCTGCTACTTGCAATTTCTTCAATCTGATGGCTCCCATCTTGTGGTCTTCCACAGCCTTTCTGAGGTGTGTCGTTAACTTCGTGTGGGCCGCCTTTCTCTTCCCACATTTCTTCTTGAGATCGTTTTCGGGAAATAAGGACAGTTCACTCTTCTGCCGTTCAGGTTTCGATGCGTCTACCATTGGGTTAGGGCCGTGTTCCCAAATGTGGCCAATTTCCATATTTTCGGCTTTGGGTACGGCTTCACTCATGACGTAGAAACGTTATTTTAGGCTTATAGAGTCACACGTTAACGGATGTCGATGATTCACGTAGATACACCGATCTTCTAGTCAGATGGCAAACGCGTGGTGGACAGGTGGGTGCCTTCAGGCTGGCGTGGACGTCTGCCAAAGGTTTACAGGGAGAATACCCGTCAATTTACAAATCAAGCGAAGGTTTTACTAACGAGGACGGGAAATGCACGTGTTCGTCAAATCCTGGGTTTCGGCACCATTTGTTGCTGACTCGTGCAAATTAGCAACAGAGAGAGATGAAAGGATGATGGATGAGGATGAATGAAATGACAGGGATATAAAAAAGGAATGCTTTATTGCTGGACTAGGAAATGAACATAAATACCGCACGCTTGACTTAAAGAAAGAAAACGGAGGGGACAAAACTCAGTCTGAATTTGGACAATGCTGGACAAGCTGTCTGGCAAAACGAGACAAATAACTTAGACTACCGTCTGGGTTTGACATAAGGAGACGGGGACAAAATGACTGTCTGGGTCGGCTAACAAAGTAATACTACCCCTTTCCATAGAAAGGAGTAAAGAGCTCAACGAAAATGGGAACTCAAATACTATGTAGGCCCGTGCCCCCTACAACCCTGCCCGCGAGGGCAGCACCGTAGGTGACAGCTGTCATTTACCATTCTCGTGACTACAAACTAGTGCTTACCAGGCGTGTTGAACGAACTCACGGCTCTATACAAAGACCAGAACTTAAGTCTGGCGCCATAACCACTCGGCCAACCTGTACACTAAAATATCAGTAACAGTAGCAGTAATAGCTGCTACAAAGAAATTTTCCTTCTTTCCAGTTGTACACAACCATTAAACAATACATTTAAGATCAACGTGTGAAAATCCAACTTACGTATCTATGAAGAAACGAAAACTTAAGTCTGGTGCCTTAACATCTAGGCTAATCAATTAATATATCTTTAGCAATCAAATAATTGTGTAAAGTATTATCAGCACATGGTTGCGAAAGATTTTAATAACATAAATCGAATTTACCAGGATATAGATGCAATTTAGCGTTACTCGTCTATTGTAGCAAACTTATGGTTACCAGGTATGAGGATCGAACTTACGTCCGTATACAGAGACAGAAATTAAGTCTGGCGCCGTAACAACACGGTGAACCTTGTGTTCACTAATACTATTTTACTTAATTGGAATCCTAGCTTAGAATTCCAATTGCCCACTGAGACACACAAAAAAATGAACAGACTAATGTAGAACAGAAGATTGCTGTCATTTGCTATTTTCATGATTGTTTCTTACCTTTTTCAAATTGATTTATTCCTAAATCTACCAGGAAATAAAATTCATTTAACGATTTTTCGACGTGGCATGGTTCTATCTTCAGCCAATATAATCCTTGTGTTTAACGATGTTTCCTAGCTTATGGTCCCACCTCCAATGAATGGGCAGCGCAGTTAAAACGTTATTTGAAAAAGTTTACCAACGGAAATCATTTGTCTTATAGAGCATGGTAAGAAACATAGCGCGAATGAATTAATCAAAGATTGTTTATTATGAGAATTTAGCGTTATATTATGATTATTCACATTATATTTTTACCAGCGAATGTCGGACGGATTCGTTCATCTAAAGATAAAAAACTAAGGATAGCTATCATGTCCTGAAAGATCTGAAAACTTTCTCCACCTTACCGCTCAGTTTATTTTCTACGCAAACAACAGAAAGCAAAAAGAAAAAAACTAATAAAACCAAAAACTAAAAAAAAAAAATAATAAATGCGTATCAGTATAATTATATAGGGTAAAAGAGCGAATTGGGACAGCGTTTGGGTTAACACTCTTTCTTATGGGGAATGTGTGTAAAGCCGATCTGCTAATTTCGGACAAAAACCATTGGACATTTATGTTAATCTGATCAGTTTTATTTTTCAAAACTAATTTATTCGTTCGATTGAATTTTGAATCGAATAGCTTAAGACACCGAAGAAGGTGCAATAAAAAATATAGCATAATGTATGTTTCAATAACCAAAACAATGAGCTGTCAAAACGAAACATCAATTTTTCAGGTTTGGTAACTTGTGATCGAAACTCACCCAAAAAACATAAAGTATTGATTTTTAAGATCGTATTAAACACTTCGCTCTTTAAGTAGCCAACAGACCATAGGTTCAGTAAAAAACAAAAAAATAAATGTGATTGAAATTTTCGAGAAACCCGCATTAGGGACAGTAGACTAATTACAAAAAGACATGTTATGCTTATCAAATCAATTTTGTTAACCATTTTATTATTGATTACCATCCTAAAGGGTAATGGTTCTATGCTGTCAAGGAACTATTTTTAAATGTTTTTATCCTCATTTTTCCCTTTTTGGTGAGGTATTTCTAAATCACTACTACAATATCAACAATATTAGGAACAATAGATTCAGTTAAGTTTTCTCTACATGGCTATTGAATATTTTTATGAAAATCATGTGAAAATATGCATCTAATCGGTGATTGCAGTTTTTTATTTTTTAAATAAGCTCCCGTGATGCTAATTTAGGACAGCATTCTACATACTGAAATGCACACTTTATGCTTTTAATTATTTTTCTTTCACCATAGCATAATCGTAAGATGTTGAATTGACAACCAAAAGGCTAACGGTTCTATACCATATGGGTACTATACATATACTTCAATTTCCTTATTTTTGAATTTTTTCTTATTTGATGAGATATTTTGAAATCAATAGGAACACCTTAAACTAAAGCAATATCACCAATACTGGTATCAATAGATTGGTTTAAGTTACCTCTACATGGCTGTTGAATATTTTATGAAAATCACGTGAAATTATTTATCTAATGGAGGATTGTAATTCTTATTTTTTCTACACAAGCTTCCGTGACGCTAATTTGGGACAGCAAACTACATACAACAAGACATGTTATGCTTTTTAACAATATTTCCTCAACCATGGCATAGTTGTAAGACGTACGATTGCCACCGTAAACGATAATGGTTCTATACTGTCAAGGCGCTATTTTCAAGTTTCGTTTTCCTCATTCCCTCATTTTTCCCTTTTTTGTGAGATATTTGTAAATCATTATAGATACCTTACACTACTAAATTATCAATAATATTAGGATCAATAGATTCGTTTAAGTTTTCTTTACATGGCTATTGAATGTTTTATGAAAATCATACGAAAATATGCATCTAATCCGTAATTGCAAATTTTTATGTTTTTTACATAAGGTCTCAAGACGCCAATTTGGGACAGCAGACTACATACTAGATGACATATTAGGCTTTTCAACTTTGTGTCGTTCGAGATGGCATACTCGAAAGAAATTGGATTGCCAAGCTATAGGAGAATGGTTCCATACTGTCTGGGCACTATAATTTCTTTTTCCAAATTTTTGAACTATCCCCTTTTTTATCAGATATTTTTAAATCGCTAAAGATACCTTAAACTAAAACAATATCAAAAATATTAGGACCAATAGATTCTTTGAAGTGTTCTCTATATGGCTGTTGAATATTTTGTGAAAATCCTGTGACAATATTTGTCTTTATGGGGGATAGCAATTCTTATATTTCTTTACATTAGCTCCCATGACGCTAATTTGGGACAGCACGCCACGTACTAAATATTAAGTACTAAGTATTATATTTTATTGCTTCAATATGTAAGCGGTGGTATAGTCGTAGGTCTTTGGATTGTCAACCCGAAGATTGATGGTTCAACTCAAATTGTAGAATATGAACAGATTGCTTTGCCTAACTGTTTCGTTTTGTGAGATACTCTTACATATTCTATGACACAGAATGACAGACTTGTGTAAGCTTCCTCTACATGGATGTTGCATATCTTATAAAAATTAAGCGACAATATTCATGTAATCGGTAATGGCGAATTGTATCATTCATAAAAATTATGATGGCAGTGGCTCTGTCGTAAGATGTTGGAATGGGAACCAAAGGATTGAAAAATTGATTCTTAATGCGGCAAATATTTATTATTTTCCATTATTGGTTTTTTAATCACACTTTGTGTGATATTATGGAATCGCAATAAATGTTTGTAGGAAAACCTCAGAAAAATAATAATATGAATTATAAAGAAACAGGCCATATGGATCCACGAATCGCAAACACTATATTGGTTGCAATCATCCTTTGTACCTGTGCTTTTACATAGCATTCAGAGAACACGTAGCCACTTTGTTGAGTATCTTCGACAAAGGCAAAAGAATCCTCTAATCGTGCCTCTAATCGTGCTTGAGACCTCGATGAGCGTCGTGATCCTTCAATAAAGACCTTGCCTGTTGTCTTTTTGTCCTTTTTTCCTTTTGCCTTCGGACTGTAAAACAGAAAAAATAATTATGAGCAATTAGGGAATTTAAGACATTAAACTGACCAAGTGCTATAATCGTACAATGAAAACACACCATCTTTTGTCAAAGTGACATGAGAAGTAATTGCCTTAGATGACCACGGTGTTGGCAGCGACAGGAAATGTCCGTTACATTGTATTGGAGGTATCCCTCATCAACGTCGTCGTCAAATTCTTCATCCAATTTTGGCGCTTTGTTACTTTTGAAGAAATTTTCTATTTCCCTGCAGTTTTCCCGGTTTGCTGCTGCCTCCGCTTTTCCACCTCCGCCAAATGTTTTTTGCTTTTTCCTCGCCCCCTTCGCAGATGTATTTACTAGCTTGGGACGGCAACCGACTGAACATACCATTAAGGTGATCCCAGATGTTGACCCTGAAGTATATGCAGTCCGACGCCTGGCGTTCCGTCTCCGAAACCCGGTCGAGAAAAAGATCGCAGAGATGGAAGACGTGGGAATCATCGCACGAGTTACCGAACCCACAGAGTGGGTCCGTGCAATGGTGGTCGTCGTTAAACCGGGAAACGATGTCCAGATTTGTGTCGACCTCACCGCATTAAACAAAGCCATCAAACGGCAACATTTCATCCGTCGAAGAGCTGTTGGACGGATCGGAAAGGCGTGTTTCTTCGCTGTGTTAGACGCAACCTCAGGATTTTATCAGATACCTCCATCTGATGAGTCATCATACTTATGCAACATGGCGATCCCTTTCGGACGATTCCGTTTCCGTCGGCTGCCGTTTGACATTCGATCAGCACCCGATGTGTGCCAGTGCACCATGGAGAAATTTTTCCTCAACAAACCAATGGCGTGATGCTCACTCCGCATCCAGCGCATCCTCCTTTAACTTGAACGACACGACTTAGTTTTTATCTAAAACCAGGACGTGACCTCTCTTTTCCGATGCCCTCAGCCTTGCCTCCAGTTTCATTATCCACACGGAAGACCAATCACAATCAAGTGATGAGCGCCTACATTTGGTGATTACGTCGGCCATGCCCGCTACGGACACCAGAACCCGTTACGCCGCCGCCGCTGCCACTGATCCCGCCCTACAAGTGGTGAAAGACATGGTTTTCAAAGGATGGCCCAAACACAAGAGAAATTGTAAGATAACGAACTAACCCTTTTTGAACGTTCGGCACGAGTTGTCAGAATGCGATGGCCTTTTCTTCGAGGGGAAACGGGGGTGGTCCGGTAATAATTGCAGCAGGAAATCTCACGGCAAAGCCACGTTGGCCACTTCAGAGAAGTCGAATGTGTCGAACGCGCAAAATCGGTTGTGTACTGACCAGGCTACATTAACCAAGTCCGAAACATGGTGGCGTCGTGTTCAACCTGTGAAGAAAATCAAAACCAAAATCCTGCCCAGCCACTGCAACCTGTTGAGTCCCCGCTGCATGCTTTCCAGGTCGTGGGCTCAGACTGTTTCAATTCAAAGGAGTCCCCTACTTGCTCGTCGTCGACTACTACAGAAAATGGCCATGTTTTGTCCCACTACAGTCAACGGTCTCGTCTGCAATCATCGCAGAGCTCGATCGGATTTTCGTCGATTTTGAGATTCCATCCGTGCTACGGTCCGACAATGGGCTGTAATACGGGAGTGCAGAGTTCCGGCGCTATTGTGGCTCCAAGGGCATTCAACACACCCCAAAATACCCACAGTCAAATGGGTTGGCCAAGAGAACCGTACAGATGGTGAAACAACTCTTCCCTCACCCGCCGTCCTCCTACAAGGCCGCCACTTCAGTGGCGCTCTTCCTTACACCCCCTCCGCACTCCAGCCCAGGGTCGTTAGTGCGCCTACCGTCTGGAAGCAGTTTCAGAAAAGCAATGCAGCAGCGTCATTCAACCATGGCAGTTTCCCCACCAACAGTGGATCCGTTTTGTCCGTCGGGCAGACGGTCCGAGTTCACGTTTCCAGAAAGTGGATTCGGGGTAATGTTACAAAGGTATTTGCATATCCCCATTCGTACGTAGTCCTCACCCGAGATGGGAGAAACTTCAGGAGAATCCGCCGAGCGTTCAATGCACAGCGAAAACGCAGCCCAGCTCCTCCACATTCTTCACCGTTTTTACAGTATTCCGCTAAACCACCTCGGCAGGCCGTAGAGTCCCAGACTTTTCCAGCTTTGCCCCAAGATAGATGGCTACTACCACAGAAGTATACGACCCACCCGACTGACGAGAGTCCATTTGACGGGTTTTCACCGGTCGCTCTCGCAGTCGCCACTTCGTCACAGAACCGCCCTGGCCAAGAGACATCGGACACGGGTTTTACTACGCGTCCCGGACGATCCCTACCTCGTCAATACCCGCTCGTTACTTCCGCTTACACGCTAAGTGCCTCACATACTGATGCTTTCACTCACCTAAATTTTTGTCACCCCATAGCTGTCCGTTGCATCTGTCACTTACTACCATATACTTCCCGAACCATCTCTAACGTCCTACAAGGAACTATGCTAATCTCATAGTATTATCATATTTTCACCTCATGCTTGTGATACATGTGCACCTCATGCTCATGCTTATCAAGTTTAAAGTTGAAATCGTAGTCCGATAAAGAAAGATGTAGTAAATGGTAAACTAGCAGTCCCTGTAACTAAGAATACCCCGCGATCAAGAATACACAGTCTTGTCACAGCTACTGAAGCGTCGACAACAAGCATCATATCAGATTAACTTGCCATTTTGGAGCAAATACTCTCAATTCTAATACTGTATACTAACGCGAAAGAGAAAGGTGACTGAATAGTTAAAGCGAACAGGAAACGCCAATGCCATAAAAGATGAGGTAAGCTGACCATCGCAATGGTACCTGTCGGATATTCATCAAATAAAGAAACATTCTATTTTCCAACAGGAATCTATTTTTTTCTAACTGTTCATTGTTTCATTATGGCGGTATAGCTCAGTGGTAGAGCATTTGACTGCAGATCGAAATGTCCCCAGTTCAAACATGGGTGCCCACTTGAAACATAAGAGGCATTAGTATCATTTCATTGATTGATATTTGAAAGAGCATGCAATTTTTCCGAGATATTTGGATATAAATTAGTTAAATAATCATCCTAAGCGAAGTCAATTGAAAATGCGCAGGCTGAAGGAGAATTATTTCCTTTGAATGGGAAACGATTTCCTTGTTTAACAAGAAATTCAATTACTGTCGTGTGGATGTTGTTTATTTTCGTAATGGAGTTACAACTCGGGGCCCGTGGACAGTTGATCAACTGAACTTACACATCAATTGCCTGGAACTTTTAGGCGCCTTCTACGCGCTACAATCGTTCGTTGGAGCATCATATGGTCTCTCGGTTAGAATGTTTCTTGATAATTCTACCGCGGTATGCTACATTAATAAAGGGGGAGGAACCAGATCAGTCGAGCTCGCTGCCATGGCTAAGTTGACTTACAAATTTTTGTGATCAACGAAAACTCTCGGTTGAAGTGGTTTATTTAGCAGGCGTCCTAAACGTAGATGCGGATAGAAAATCCCGATCCACCCCCGACGCGAGGATTGGATGCTAAGTCGACAGGTTTTCAACGATCTAAGTAAGATTTGGCCGATGGATGTCGATCTATTCGGGTCGTCCTGGAATACACAGTTGCCTCGCTTCGTCTCTTGGCGGCCTCAACCTGGTTGCATGGCGGTTAACGCTTTTTCGGTAAACTGGAACGATTTCGTGGGTTACGTTTTCCCCCCTTTCTCCATGATTCCGAAATGGCTTGAGAAAATCAGGAGAGAGGAAGCTAATGTTGTAATGATTTGTCCAGTGTGGCCGGCACAGCCCTGGTATCCGGTTCTTTTGGAGCTGGTGTGCGAAACACCGCGTCTTCTGCGTCAATCGAGCAGCCTATTGGTGTCAGCGAAAGGCGATACCCACCCTCTACTAATATCAGGCGCACTCCAATTAGCCGCATGGAAATTGTCCGGCAAAAGTTCCGAGGGAAAGGCTTTTCAGACTCTTTGGTCGACCTTCTCGTGGCCGGCAACCGTGCATCAACCCTTTCAACCTACGAGTCTGCGTGGCGGACTTGGGCAAATTGTTGTTTTCAACGGGATGAAAATCCCTTCTCAACTACTTTAATCTTCATACTCGAATTCCTGACGGAGCTTTATTCGACCGGAAAATCGTACTGCACGATAAACGTGCATCGATTGATGCTGTCTAGAACACTCCCGCTTATCGAAGGCCATTCGATCGGCTCACATCCGCTTGTTAGGAATTTACTGAATGGTTGCTACAATTTAAATCCACCAAAACCTAAATACAATTCGTCGTGGAACCCCGATGTGGTCATAGTCTATGTGGCATCCCTTGGAGAAAACCAGACGCTATCCTTACCAATTTTATCCCGTAAGACAGCGGTTTTACTAGCCTTGGTGTCGCTTCTTCGGGTTTCTGAACTAGCTTCTATTAATTGTCGTCCGTGACATTTTCAAATAACAGTATGAGTTTCTCGTTGTTGAAGCCACGGAAGGCCCAGCACAGGGGACCCTTGCAATCGATTCTTATTCCATCCTTGCTAGACCCCGGGGGTTGCCCGGTAGAAGCCGCCGGGTCGTACATCGAAGCTACCACTTCATTTCGAAATCATTAACATTAACTCCTTTTTTGTCTCATGCTACAAGCCGCATCGTGGTGTTACTGCAAACACTATTAACGGATGGATACGTTCATCCCTCACAGCCGCCGGGATAGACACATCGATATTTTCTGCGCATTCTACCAGAGGGGCTGCAGCCTCAAAGGCCTTTATGGCCGGTGCGTCAGAAGATTCAATTCTTAAAGCTGGGCATTGGACTCGGGAGTCCACGTTCAGCAAGTTCTACAAAAGAAATTCAGTTCCGTCAGTCGCCGCAACCGTTTTCAGCTCGGCAGTTTAAATTTAGCGCACAACCTGCTTTGAAATCACCCTTTGGGTCGAAAGTAAGTTACTTTCGTGGGTATAATTGAGAATTACCAGAGGGATCGCTCTGCGATCCCGAAAGGTAATTCTCAATTATACAAGAAATAACGATAGAGACCCTAAGGGTCTCTATACCCACCCATCCCTCCCATAGTCGTTACGGAGGTGCTGCGCCATACGTGTTCATCATATGAGATTGTTTATTAACCTGTAGGTCTCAATCTCGTCCATCCAGGCGTGGAGCAAAATATTAGCCGGATCCCTAAAGGATAAGCAAGACCAACTCCAAATTTGTTCACCCCGAGTTGTCTTTTGTGTTAGTATTTTTTTGGCCTTTTTTTCTGGTGCCACCAGTTTTTTTGCCACATGAGAAGCTGCCAGTCTTTTCGTTGTTTTGTTACACGGTTTTGTGTTTTTTCCTGTTTGTAAGAAATTCTGCTATTTGGTATGTTGTTTATCATTTGTTCTCCTCGCCACCTTGTACCTGCAACTTGGTTATTGGGCCCTTCTCAGTTCTCCGTCTCATTCGCTAAAAAAGTCTGATCGGAGAGGGCGGTTGCAGGGGGCGAGGTAAGAAAGTCTTTAAAAGAGCTAAATAGATCTCGTCTACACCCTTAGGGTCTCAATCGTTATTTCTTGTATAATTATAATTACCTTTCGGGATCGCAGAGCGATCCCTCTGGTAATTGTCAATTGTAGCTTGATGAGGTAGTTGCAGGCTAACCATTCACACCTGCAGTGTATTGGAGTAATGCCTGTATCCAGTCATAGATGTGCACGAGGAGTTGAATTTGAAGCCAGAAGAATTGCACGAAGGATTGAGATTTGGATTGTATCCAGCTTCCTGGTTAATTGAGATCTGCTCTGGAGGATACTTAGGTATGAATAATCTATAATGCTTCTTACTAATGCTGTGTATATATTGACCAGGAGTTTGGGTTTCAAGTTCAGATTTTTCCTAACCAGGATTTTGAAAAAGTTGGCTCTACGAGAAACTTTTGCTACTACCTCTTGCAGATGAGGGTTCCAGTTCAGCTTGCGGTCGAATGTGATCCCCAGAAATTTGCCATGATTGACGGCTGGGACATCCTCTCCATTAAAAGTCAGGTGGAGAGGGTCGTAGTTCTTAGTTCTTCTACTGAATGAGATGTAGAAGCATTTGGATACTGAGATAGAGAATCTCCAGGTAGCACACCATCTTTCAAATTTCCTTATTGCCACCTCTAATCTTTTGCGGCTTTACTTCTTATGGAGTGAGTGCAGCGGGCTGAGATGTCATCCGCGAACACCTTGACGATAGTTCCTAAACTGTTTTTTGGGTTTCTACACAGGGGGAAGTCGCGGGTCATGATAGTGAAGAGAATAGGGGTCAGCACAGATCCTTGGGGGACTCCGAGAGAGATGATTTTGGCATCGGACACGGTAACGTCTAATTTGACCCGTACCTTCCGTTGAAGCAGAAAATTCAGGAGCCATTTGAGGATGTGTCCTGTAATCCGCGCATGGTTTACCTTGAATAGCAACCCGGTGACCACACCAGGTCGTACGCTTTCTTGATGTCAAGAAAAATGCAGTGAGTTTCTTTCTTCATATTAAAGCCCGAGATAACCGCATTTTCCAGATCCCATAGGTGGTCGTGAGTGAAGCAGCCCTTGCGAAATCCTGCTTGGCTAGATGGGAGTATGTTGTAGTGATCGAGGTGCCAGGCAAGTCTATTCTTCAAAATTCTTTCAAATCGTTTTTCAAGGCAGGAGGTAAGAGAGATTGGCCTGTAGGAGTCCAGGTCCTTGCAATCTTTCCACTTTTTAAGAAGGGGGATAATGTTTGACGTTTTCCAATCGACTGGGCAGTATCCGTTGGCTAGCAAGATGTTGAAAAGGTGAAGAAGGTGGCTTCTATTTGGGGCGTTCAGATTGGAAATCATTTTGTTGTGGATAAGGTCGGGGCCTGTGGCATTGCATTGCTCTTAGACACTTCAAGAGCAGAGGTAAGTTCGTCAAATGTTATTGCTTCATTTAGAGGATTTCTAATATCTTTAATGGCGATTTTGACTTGCTTCAGGAGGCCCTTTGAGGTTGCGTCGCTTTGAGTATTGGAGTTGGAGATGTGACCGGTGAAGTGGCTTATGAACCTATCCGCTAGAGCCTTGTGTTTATCGGACAGTGGAACCGTTGTAGGGGCTGGAATGTTGGACCATTCATTGAAATTGTTTTTTTTTGCGCCAAGCAAGCTTTTGGTAAAGTTCCAGACTTTTTTCATATTGGTCGTTTTATTGATGTCTTCCACTATGTTCTCCCAGGACTGATTTCTTGCGTTGGGTAATGTTCTCTTAAGCAGGGCTTCAATCTTGTTGAGGTATTGTTTGTTTGCGGCTGACGGTGTTAGCCAATTTCTGCACGCCAGGCGACCTCTAGCAACGATTTTACTGCAGTCTGCAGTCCACCAAGGCCTTAACTTCTCCTGTTTTTGGATATTTTGGGACCGTGGTGAGAATAACTTCAGGCTTTCATTAATCAACATGGATTTGAATGTTTTGTAGGCCGTGGACGGGTTGTCAATGTTAGTGAAGTTGCTTGCAGTCACTGAACTGTTGATGACTTCGTTCCATAAACTCCATTTTCCAGCCCTAAAGGTCCAGGCTTTGCTAAGGGGTGCTGTTGGGGTGTGACACAACAGTGAGATGAATATGGGAAGATGGTCACTGTTCCAATATGGACCAGTCGCGATGTTCTCCGGGAAACCCAGATCAGTGGTTACAAAAGTGAGGTCAATCGTGGATCCGCGGCTGGACCTGGCGCATCTTCTGGTAATTAGGTTTTTTGGAACAGCTAATATCCAGTTTGTGTTTTCGTGTAGGAACTCTAGGATCACTCTGCCTCCTTGGTTGTCTTCGTGAGTGGACGACCAGAGACGTTGGTGAGCATTGAAGTCACCACCCACGATAGCTGGTCCAGAACATGAATTGAGAATAGATGTAACATCTTCTGTGTTGTAATTGTTGCCGTTGGGACAGTAAACTGAAAGGATGGACACTTCACTTGCGAGTAAGTTATGTATTTTAATGCCTAACACTTGGATATTCCGATTTACAGTTACAGCTGGAAGATATGAGTAGTGGAGGTGTTTTTTGAGGATGATAGCTACTCCGCCGTAGCCGTCAGGTCGATTTTGGTATAGTAGATTGTATGAAGAGAGTTTTCCGATCATGTGAGCAGCATCAGACCCATTCCAATGAGTCTCACTGAGAAGAACAACTTTTGAGTTGAGACTCGCCAGATGTTGAAGAAATAAGTTTTTTTTTCGTACCTTTTAAACCGTTGGCATTCCATTGGATGATTGCTGGACTAATCATCGAGAGTGTCATTAGCAGGCTCCGGGTGCGTCGAAGTTGAGTCGCTTGTAGAGTCAGTTGGAATCTGCATGATCACGTGGTCGGTGAGGAGAGCTTGTTTTTCTGCTATTGTAAGGACTTAAAGTGAAAAATAAGTTAGTTAAGTATTTCGCATATTGTTCAATGTTGTTTTTTTTACCCTCATTGACCTCCTTTTACTCGAATTTCCCTTTTATTACCTTTTTCCGTTTGACCGAGGTGTCAACGACACCAACCTTATCAGTTGACCTCGCTTCCCCTCTTGACACTCCTTTTCTGATTTATTACCCCACGCTAACTTTAGCGCACCCACGCTAAGTTTAGGATCACCAAGCCAAAGCGTGGTATAAGACCCACGCCTGAGCTGTGCCTTTTTTTTAGTCTTCTCGCGTCTTGCCATCCGTGTAGTCGTGTAGTAGTGTAGCAGCGTTTTAGCCACGTTCGAGTGTGTAGTATCAGACAATATCTTCCATATTTTGCAACTATGTCATCTTTACTTCTCAACCCTTCACCCTCTTTCCACCCTTTCCATTTCTCCACCCGTAATTGGCGTCCACCCTAATTTGCCACCCTAAAACCACGTTGTCAAACTCGCTCTTCTTTTGTTTCTCTCATCTCGGCTAGTTGCTACCCGGTTGCTGATCAGTTAGTCTGACGAATCAGCCATAAACGGGTGACGATTCTCCCTTTCTCTCTAAACTCAGTTTGTGTTTGTGCATCAATCTATCATCTGACTCTATCTTATTCCTAATGAAAATAGGAGAATTACACAGCGTATGAACCTGAAAGTTTTAGTGTCTTATTCACGCTGTCGATAACAAATTATCGACATTTGGTGCCGTAACCGGGTTTTTTTCGAAACGTAATAAGATGGCGTCCATCAATTCCCTCGTCAGCAGGCGAGCAGGCAATCGTGGTGCTGTCACGAGATTACTACCGAAAATACAAGCTATCATCGACGATACACTCATGGAAAGAGAACGCAAAATTCACGAGTTGAATAAAAAATTGATGGATCTCCACAACAAAATCAAAACTATTGAAGCGTTGGACGATGAAATTCGAGGAGCCATTGGTGAAGACGAGCTGGAGGCTGAAATTGATAAATCTTGTTCAGCCAACTCCATTATCAAGGATGCTTTAGATGCAGGCAAATACGCACTCGCGGAATTGCGCAAGGTAGCAATCGACGATCAGGTCGCCCGCAATGCGGTAACAGCTCCATTGGCGCCCCACGCGCCAATCGCTACAACAATAGCTGTTTCTGATTCAAGCAACCTGCTGAAACTTAATTTGCCCGAGATTGATGGTTTAATTTTACAATGGTATACGTTCTGGGACGTATTTGAAGTCGAAGTCCATAACAAAACTAAATACTCTGATGCTACTAAGTTTAATTTCCTAAACTCTCGCTTGATGGGTGAAGCCAAAGCTCTACTGATGGGTCTCACACCTAACAACGCCAACTATCCAAAGGCTGTAGAATTGTTAAAAGAGCGTTTCGGGCAACCGCACAAGATCATCATGGCTCACATGCGCTCCTTTTTATCTCTACCAAAACCGGGATTGGACAAGGCAAGTTTGAGACGATTCGTGGATAACTTAGAGGCGAACATACGTGGACTTGAAGCACTAGGGAAAGGAATGGATTCGTATGGTGATTTGCTCGTTTGCATCTTATTGGACAAGTTAACCGCAGATCTACGTCGCAACTTAGCAAGACAACACGGCGCGATCGAATGGACATTGGAAGAACTAAGGAATACCATGAAAAAAGAAATTGAAATTTTAGAAGACTCAACAGATCATTCCATCATTAAACATTCAGAATCGAACAAGCAAGCCGGTGTCATGTTTACAAAAACATCGTGAATAGAAACCATGGAAACCATTTTCCCACAGACTGTAATAATGTAGTCACAACCGAGGAAAGATACACTATCGCTCGTGGTAAACATCTATGTTTTAACTGTCTACGATCCCATCAGTCAACAAACGGCGAATGTCCATCCAAATTTCGGTGCCGCATATGTCAAAAGGCTCATCACACTAGTTTACATTCAAACAACCGACATGGTAATTACACAAATCCATATACGAGACCAAGGGTTGAAACAAACACTATCTTTTTATCTTCAAATCCCACAACCGTGGTCCTAACCGCAAACGGATGTCGCCATTCCTTCTCATCCCAATCTTTCGTCATGCTAGAAACAGCAATTGTGCCCATACAAGCCAAAGGTGTCACATTAAATGGCAATGGAGCACAACGGTTAATCGACAAAGGAGCACAACGATAATTCATCACTACGGAGCTCGCGAAGAAACTACAACTCAAAACCCTATTTCGTGAAAATCTAGTGTTAGTCGGTTTCGCTGCTGCTTCATCTAATGCCGAAATCTACGATGTCGTGCAAGTATCATTAAGAGACATCAACGGCTGTCCCATCGACATACAAACTATCGTCATCAATCACATAGTCGATCCACTGGATGACCCTCAAAGGGCCTTAATCGGCAACCTACCTCATCTACGAAACTTACAACTCGCCCATCCAGCATCAACGAAATCTCAGTTCCGAATTGACATCCTCATAGGAGCAGATTATTATTGGGACATCGTTATCGACAAGATAGTGCGTGGGCCAGGCCCCACAGCTGTAAGCTCGAGGCTCCGATATCTCGTATCTGGTTGCGTATCGAATCTACACGTAAACAACTCGGATCAAACGGCAATGCTAAATGTGTCAGTGGAAGAAAAATTTGACATTTCTAGACTTTGGGATCTAGAAATGCTGGGTATTCAACCAGAAACTGAAGCGACGGAGATCACCAGTGAGTATCAGAACAACTGCATCGAATTCAAACAAAACAAATATCAAGCTCGTTTGCCATGGAAGACAGATCATCCTACTCTCACATCCAATCAATTCGTGTACGAACGCCGAACTCGTAGCATGATAAAGCGACTTGGGAAAACGTCTAGCAATTTACAATTATATGATTCCACCATCCAACAACAACTGGCGAACGCATTTATTGAAAAGGTACCGCATCACGAAATCAACCTCAAGAGCGCATGTCACTACGTAACACATCATGGAGTAATCAAAGAATCAACAACAACTCCTCTCAGAATTGTTTACGATTGCTCTTGCAAGACTTACAAGGGTGTCAGCTTAAAATGATTGCTTGAACGTTGGACCTTCTCTACAAAACAACATGTTAGAAATCCTTCTACGTTTTCGAACACACAACATCGGTCTCGTCGCCGATATCGAGAAAGCGTATCATCAGATACTACTACACGAGGCAGATCGAGATTTTCTCAGATACTTCTGGCTCAAAGATGGAAACGACCCAAATTCAGAGTTCGAAACCTATCGCTTTCGAGTCATCCCATTTGGAGCAAGTAGTTCGCCATTCATTTTGTTGTCGGTGATCAAGAAGCACTTGGCAGAATCTCCATCAAAAACCGCTATTGACATGGATCACAACATTTATGTTGACAACTTAATCTCCGGATGCGAAACAGAAAAGGAAGCCCATCAATACTACAATCAAGCGAACGCCATTATGCAACAAGCAGGCATAAAACTTCAATCGTAGTTGAAACAACAACCAACGTCGACGGTGCAAGCGACAATAATGCTTTCATCAAAATACTCGGGTTACGATGGTCTCGATCAAATGACACACTCATGTTACCAAAGTTCTACTTGACCACTCGAAATGCTACAACCGTAACGAAAAGAAGTATTCTCCGCAAAATTTCAACTGTTTACGACCCGATGGGATTCATATCACCATTGACAATCTCTGCACGGATCCTGATTCAAGAGATTTGGAAATTACAACTACAGTGGGATGATCCGTTGTCGCCGGAGATGCAGGAACGGTGGAATGGAATCACGCAAGCCATCGAAAATTCGAATACCGAAGTTCCAAGAACCTACCTCATTGCAGGAAAACCCATCACAGACATAAACATCTTCGTGGATGCGAGTCAACAAGCATATGGAGCGATTGCCTATTTTTGCAATGAGGCACAACAATCCTTTGCATTCTCCAAATCACGAGTAGCCCCCTTGAAAAAGGACCAAAGACTCCTTACCCTACCGCAGATGGAACTAATGGCAGCAAATGGAACTAACGGCAGCAACCATTGGAACTCGCATAGCAACCTCAATTCTCAATGCTTTCAAACCACTTGGTCTAGCACCGAAATGCGTATTGTGGTCCGACAGCCAAATAGTCTTATATTGGCTACATCAATCTAAAAGCAACAAGAATCTCTTTGTTTCGAATCGAGTCAGAACAATACGAGAATTCAACCAAACAAGCAACGCAAAATGGCGCTATTGTCCGACACATCAAAATCCCGCTGACCTACTAACGCGAGGAATAACATTGAAACAATTCTCCAATAGCTTCTGGTACACCGGACCACCATGGCTCACTAACCCGGAGGAATGGCCCACCTGGAAAATTGAAAATCTATCAGAATCCATCAGACACATAGCCAGCACAGTGGTGATCTACAACAAAGCTCATTCCGACCCAAAATCCAGGAGCGACATTTCAAACATCCTTGACGCCAAACAATATCGTTGGCGATCACTACTTCGAATAACCGCCATTATATGTGGTTTTGCGAACAACATTCGACTCAACGATGTGTCACGAAAATCATATATGAACGGTAACGGATAAACGGACACATTACAGCTTTTGAACTAAAATGCGCCGAAACACTATGGATCCGGTCGATTCAAGATCATCACTTCCCGGTGGAGAAAGAATATCTACAAGAGCAAAAGGGGAAACGACCAGCACTAGTATCACAACTAGACCTCATCATGGATAGGAACAAAATCATCCGCTGCCAAGGGCGTTTGAGAAACGCAAATCTAAAGCTCGACACAATAAATCCAATCTTATTACCGAAGAGATGCACCATCACAAAATTCAGTCATTGAAGCATATCATTTCAACACACTGCACGGGGGAACCAACCACACAGTATCCGCTATTCGCCAACGATATTGGATTCCCAGCATTAAACAAAGCGTCAAGACCGTCATCCGTGATTGTGTCACTTGCCGCCGAGTGAATGGAGCCGCGTACACATCTCCAAATCATGCTCCTCTTCCAGCTTGTCGAGTATCCAACGATTTCACTTTCACTACAACCGGAGTGGACTTCACAGGTACATTCACCATACGAGGCCAAAAGGAAAGCAAGAAACAAGATAAAGAAGTATACGTACTATTGTTCACTTGCGCAAGTTCTCGTGCCATTCATCTGGAGGTGGTGGAGGACCTAGCTACTAAAATTTTTCTTGAAGCATTCCGATGTTTTACATCACATCACGCCATTCCATCAGTCATCATGTCAGACAACGCCAAAACGTTCGAATCAGCTGCGAAGACCTTTCAAAAATTATTCCAAAGTGCCGAAATTCAACGCCATTTCTCGGATCGTCAAATCCATTGGCGATTCATACCGAAACGCGCGCCGTGGTATGGCGGGTTTTGGGAAAGACTCAAAAAACCACATTGAAGAAAATGTTGGGCCGCACAAAACCCACACTCAACGAATTTCGTGCCCTCATAGCTGAAGCCGAAGCCGTTCTAAACGACAGACCATTGCAAGACTATCCCGCAACAATTCAAGCAACGGACATTCTCACACCGTCACATCTCATGTATGGAAGAAGAATCACCACACTCCCGTTCAATCAAGACCTGGCAGAAGAAGAACTGGACCCGTCATTCGATGAGAAACCCACCGAATTAAAAAGATCATCCGTCATCAACAACTAATGGGTCACTTCAAGAAACAATTTCTATCCAGTTATATTCCAGCACTACGAGAGTTTCACTCACATACACGGAAAACCCAACCTACAACCGTCAAGGAAAAGGACATCGTGTTAATTCACGACGACGGACCAAGGAAATACTGGAAAATGGCTGTGGTGGAGGAACTAATCAAAGGCGCAGACGGACAAGCTAGAGCAGTGGATTTAAGAACAGCCCATGCCAAGACCAATCGTCCCATCGCAAAACTGCATCCACTTCGACTCTCCGAACCACATCACGAACCAGCCAACGTCGCAATATCTACTCCATCATCCCGTCCACCTCGACGAGCTGCGGAACTAGCACGAGATCGTATCAAGAAGATGTCCGAAGATTAACATTTGGGGCCGGCAGTGTCAGAAAATATCTTCCATATTTCGCAACTATGTCATCTTTACTTCTCAACCCTTCACCCTCTTTCCACCCTTTCCATTTCTCCACCCGTGATTGGCGTCCACCCTAATTTGCCACCCTAAAACCACGTTGTCAAACTCGCTCTTCTTTTGTTTCTCTCATCTCGGCTAGTTGCTACCCGGTTGCTGATCAGTTAGTCTGACGAATCAGCCATAAACGGGTGACGATTCTCCCTTTCTCTCTAAACTCAGTTTGTGTTTGTGCATCAATCTATCATCTGACTCTATCTTATTCCTAATGAAAATAGGAGAATTACACAGCGTAGGAACCTGAAAGTTTTAGTGTCTTATTCACGCTGTCGATAACAAATTATCGACATGTAGCTTGCCTTGTGTTAGAGTGTATTAGTTCTCTTGTGTTAAGTGTCGCGTAACCCTGACTGTGAGAGTGAATACACTGTGACCCGACACATCTACCGTGTTCCTTAATCTACCGCTACGAGCACCGGCCGAGGCGCTGCTCCCACTCTGCCCGACGCCGCCCTCCGTTCTTCCTGACGCCGCTGCCGTGCTTCCGATGCCACCCTCCGTTCTCCCCGACGCCACCGCCGTGCTTTCCGACGCCGCCTTCCGTTCTCCCCGACGCCGCGCCGTAATATCTTCGACCCGCCAGAGCCATGGCCCCCATGTAAGTATCCTCACGCCCTCATCCTTCAAACTTTCTACCATTGTTCTTTTCATATCCGTGCAGCCGACGTGACCGGCTGGTGGATCCTAACAAACCCTATTTGTGTACCACGCACCAAATGCTGACGAGAATACTAGATTAAGAAATTAACCTGACCGTTGTCAGTATTGTGGCGTGTGGTAATCCCCCAGTCGCGTCAGACGTGACTGGGATTCGATTATTGCACTATGTAGCTGCACATTTCTTCGATCAGTGGAAGGCGCGGAGCTAATCTCGCAATCGTTGGAGCTAACGTTTCGATGGACGATTTCAAGGATGTTAGGAGTTTGGTATTCGCGTTACAGTTTTCTTGGATCTTGAGACCAACAGAAATTGGAGTGCAGCTGTGGAGTTTTCTTTTGATTCCCGAGATTTCTGAATGGAGTTTTTCTAACTCCTGGGTTAAGCTAGTGATCTTGGATTCTATGGCTTCGTTTTGAGGGGATGGGTAGCTATTCCCTAAATGCACGCGAGCGGCCGACTTTGTAGAGAGAGTAGAAGGTTTGAGGAAGGCTTTGCTAACCGGTGTATCATTTGATGAGCATGGTCGTAACTTTAGAGCTTCGTAGAATGAAATATTTTGAGAATGGGCTAGGTTTAGGCTGTGAGCTTTTTCCCGATAGGCGAGGCAGTTCTTATCGTCTGCCTGGTGGTACTTGCTTCCGCAGTTGCGACATATAGTTGGGGCTGAGCATAACGGAATAGGCGCGTGCGGTGTGGCACAATTTTTGCAGTGTGGCTTTTGGCGGCAGTTTCGGGCAGAGTGACCTAAGTGCCAACAAAGGATGCAGAGTAGTGGGCGTTGTCGGAGCTCATGAGTAGTGAACGATTGATTGGCTATCAAAACCTTTGCTGGGGGTGGGCAGTTGAAAGTGAGGATGATAGTTTCAGTAGCGATGAGAGTGTCGCCAACCTTCTTCTGTAATCTAGAGCCTTGATCGCTCCGTACGACGCTAGTTCTGCCACTATTTCCTCTTCTGAATCGTCAACTGAAACACCGAAGATAATTTTCCTCGGCTCCATTTCCCGTCTTGTACGTGCTGTCTGGACGCAGAAGGAACCTAATTTTTTTAAGGCAAGGAGTGAGTTCCTTGTCGCCTCATCCGGGGGAACGACTAGTAAATCTCCGCTCGCGGTGACACGATGTGAGGCTGTCGGGAATGAGGCAGTCAGGGTAGACATCAGTGACTTACGATTTTTGATGGATAGTAGTTTGAAGCACTTGTGTTCGGATGAGGAAATGATGACAGGTAATGGAGAAGGAGATGGCCGATGATCTGTGGAAAGGTGGCTGTCGATGGATGAAGATGAGAAATTTCTTGAACGCTTCAATGGTGTGGGCTCGAATGGAGGACTTAAGTCCATTTCTAGCGCGTCTGCGTTCATGACAAAAGTATTCATTTACCGGCGCGAGTTTTCAGAGAGCTATCTCTAAGGTGTGCGGCGGTTCGAACGAGACTGCCACAACAACCTTTCCAACACGAGAAAATTTTCACGATTAACGATGAGAGGTTAAAACGTGTATGCTGCCATGATATGCGTCTTGTGAATTTCTCGTCTATGCTGCAGTTCAGTACTAAATCGACAAAAAGTTTAGCAGTAGTAATGCCTGAAAACAATTTCAGCTACGTATATTACTGCGGCGATGGCGTATTAAACAGCAGAAACTTCATTTATAGGGCACAACACGCGGAGCTCAAGTTCTTTCGTGGAAAGCCTTGTTTCCTTCCGTACTGTTTATCACAGTAACTTAGCGTAAATATCTCATTTGTAAAATTTTTGTAATCTATAACTATTGTATAATGTAAACTTTGTCATTCTTAGATATTAAAAGTATTCATTTCTTTAAATTTCTACCTTAATGTGTGTGCTGTTAAGTTCCATTTCTGTGATGCAACTAAAGACATCCCGTACGAAACGGTTAGCTTGCGTTTTGGCGATGCCCAAATCCTAGCTTTATCAAGCTTCCTCGTCGCTGGCTTGCAGATTTCAAGCTAGGGATACGTTTCGGTTAGCTTGAGTTTTGGGGGGTGGCTTCAGCGCCTTAAAATTAAACTTGCGCAAGCTGTGACTTCGCAACCTTGCACTTTAGCTTACAGAAATTAAGCTACTGAAATAAGTTTAAGCTAGAAAAATGGGAGTTAGAAAAATATATATTATTATTTAGCATAAGAAATGTTTTAAACAAGCATTAGTTATGATAGGACTTTAATCTTAAATAATTCATTTCCTTCAAAAAAATTAACAAATCATACTTAAGTTTGAAAATAAAAAAAATTTAGCATTATTGGTTTAAATACATTTGAGGGAACGAAAGATTAACTTAATTTCGACTTCATCTTTAGGTTTTTTAAATTCGGTTGTTGACCTGTCGAAATAAAAAAAATTTAGCATAATTGGTTTAAATACTTTGAGGGAACGAAAGCTTAACTTAATTTCGACTTCATGTTTAGGTTTTTTAAATTCTGTTGTTGACCTGTCGAAAAAAACTTAAGTATATTTCTAGATTCTCTCTTGTATTGTTCTGAAATAGTAGTTTTAATATGTATAGAATAGTCCAGTGGAAAGAACATCCGACTGTGGTGCGGGAGACCCGAGTTCGATCCCAGCCACAGTCTTCTTTTTTTCGCTTTGCCTAATCTAGGCTAGCGGCGCGCGGGTTTAGGTTAGCTTGAATTTCCAAGCTTAAATCGTAAAAAATTTAAGCTTGAAATCGTTAGCTTGGAGGGGCCTGGAGCAGTAGCTGCGCTAGCTAACCCAAGGTTTGAGCTAGCTTAACGTTTCGTACGGGATACTAACTCTTAACAATTGGTGGTCATGCTACATTAAACGCGACTGAGTATCCTTAATTATTAAAACTTGTACAAGCGTAGTTAATTGTTATCATTTGTTATTATATTATTGCATTTATTACATACCTGTAGCTACAACTCCTTTAAAACTACTGAACATACTGGACAAATCAACTATGGTATAAGTGCCAAACGTGTTTCGAAAACCCGGACGATGCGAACCCGCGTCTGCTGCATTTTCTCGGTAGACGACTGAACATTCCATATAGATCTAGCCACCAACGGGGTTACATTTTGGGGCGCTTGCCATGATTAGTCCATCGCTACTTGACGTATCAGCCACCACAGCTAGTCCAGCCATTCTGCTTCAACTGAAAAAGCTTGAAGGGAACGCAAATTTCAATGACCGAATTTTCAACAGGGCCTCACTGGTCATCATCCGTGTCCGGGAGAACACATTCTATAGCGACACACTTCTCTTCAGAGCCTCTTCGTCATCGTTCCACGGTTGCCGACGCCCTCTGGGCGTCGCACATTGTCCCTGGTTGCATATTGCAAGTGTGAAATTAAAAATTTGATAAGAAAATTCAAACATACTTGTTGGCGACTGTGTTGTTCGACCGTTTGGAGAAACGGTGGCCAGTACGATTGGCGGTGAAATAGCACTGAAACGAAATAGGACTGGAGAAATAGGACTGAAAATTTCCTGTCCTATTTCCACCGGAGAAATAGGACTGGGAAAAATATGACTGACTTTTTAAAATTTTTATGTCAGTTCTATTACTCCATGACATCAGTCCTATTTCTCCTCGGCATCAGTCCTATTTCTCCTTAGAAATAGTCCTATTTCGGACTTGTTCCAAGGGGAACGATGAGCCTCCAATCCGGTAGGCAATGTATTGCGTAAGAGCGTCGGATTATATCCATTTCCCTTTTTTAAAAACCGATGGCGTTTACTCATTATTTAAATGGTTCACAAAACTTTTTTTCCTTATCCTATTTTAGTTTAAATTACAGGAGAACATGAACTATATTGTATTTAATAGAGTTCATTTAAGAAAATACTATTAGACATACTACAGAAATATTAATTGCTTATATTGCACATTATGTGGTCATAACCAACTTTTCCAATTGAACAAATGTTTTACTATTTCATACATCTATCGTTATATACAGCTCTTACATATTCTGATTTTGCTCTAATAGTATTTTATTAAATGAGCTCTTTTAGATTTATAATAATTCATGTTCCCCAGCAATTAAAATTGAAATAGGATAAGAGATAAAAAATCTGTGAACCATTTAAATAATGAGTAATTAATTTAATTTAATTACCGGATTGGAGGCTCATCGTTCCCCTCGGAACAAGTCCGAAATAGGACTATTTCTAAGGAGAAATAGGACTGATGCCGAGGAGAAATAGGACTGATGCCATGGAGAAATAGGACTGTCCTAAAAGTTTTAAAAAGTCAGTCCTATTTCTCCCAGTCCTATTTCTCCAGTCCTATTTCGTTTCAGTCCTATTTCACCGGCTACCCTTTTGGCTGAACAGTTTTTTTTCGACGGACGGCCACTTCTCGTTTCTTTTGTATAACGTTCCAGTCGCAGTTCCAGTTCGAAGGCGTCTTGGGGTGTCCATTCTTCATGCTAAGCAACATAAAAGAATAAATGGTTGTTGCGATTAAAAGACAATAATAATAAATAAGATAATTTTTACAATAGTTTGTCGTCGTAATCGTCTCTATACAACTTAGATACACCTGAAGTACTTGTAAATCATAGGGCAAACCTGAGATGTTCTAATCATTTTTTTAAAATAAAAACATGAACTACTGAACAACTGAAGTCTATGGACAAAATTAACCTTTAGTGAAACATAACGACATTTCGAACCCCAGGAAAAAAGGAGATTGCTTCGCCAGGATTGTCTTTCACAAAAAACAACAATATCCACACAGTGTTTTTGAAGCATCAAACAAAGAAACTTTCCTTTTTGGGGGTCATAACAAGTAACCCGAATCATTACTATATGACTTACCCAATGCAGCACTTTTTTTGCTTAGTTGCTGCAGATTATTTGCTTAGTTGATGGAACAGGGTGATAAAGGAGCTGGTATTACCACAGAATAACAGAACGATATCTCCATTCCTCCTTAATGTACTGGATGTTATAATAGTTTCCTATATACCTCAAAATGAAAGTAACATCAGCAATATTCTGGCTACTTATGCAGCATAAAAGCTGAATGAACATCACATGTGTACCATTGTAGCCTTACTAAAGATCATTGTGGCAACGGGGATTAGCTAAAATGAAACAAAAAACTTGTAAGTCATGAGTGATTAGGATAAAATGCTTGATAGTTAAAATAATAATATCTACTGCTGATCACCTGACCCCAAATCGATTTACAAATTGCATGAATTAGTTTAATTTTGCAGACTACGCGAGGAAATACAGCTAAAAGAACTGGTCTGCTGTGGCAGTTAAATACTTCTCAAATTTGGATTGAGTAACACAATCCTAGACACAACACCTTGGCGGTAAATGACAAAATGGTGCCACCTCGCGATGAAAAACAAGCTTGACTGTTGGCATTGTTGCCATACCCTTGATTCCCGTCCTGTTTTTGGTGGGGCAAGGACCCGATTCCAAAAAATCTGCTTACCCACGAATCGAAAATTAGTTTAGTAAGTAGTTTTTTATGATTCCTTATAGAGGTGCTACGTCGATTTTAATTCACGATTTTCACTGGATCAAAAGAAAACCCAAATACTTATGTTGAATTGCTTAATCTTCATCATCGTCTTACCGTCGGGGGACGCTTCGCATGTCGGGTAAATTGGTTTTTGACGTTTTGATTCGTACCCTTATTTTGTTGAAAAAAGTACGAGTACCTCAACTTCGTAAAACATTAGTTATAAATCTAATGTTGGCAAAACTAATAATAACTTTAATCACACTCCGTTACCAAAAGGTTTCATTTACTTCGACGGTTGGTCAGGGCATTGCATGAGACGTTGCGTTTCGGGGTTTCAAGTTTATTTTAAAAATCGGCACCAAGACATTACAAAAATACACAACCAGTTCGTGTGACGGCTATGGAGAACTCTCTTTTTGGGAAGCTCGGGCGGGGGTTTTATTCCGCGCTTTGGCCTGGGGACGCTAAGGTTGGCGTGGGCAATAAAACAGCGAAACAGTGTCAAAAGAAAAACGAGGTTAACTGATAAGCTTGGTGTCGTTGACACCGTGGTCAACCGGAAGAAGGCAATAAAAGGGGAGATCGTAGCAAAAAGGTGGAGAGAGGTAGAAAGATAGCAAAGGCAATATGCGAGTCTTCCAACTAACTTAATTTTAGCCTGAAGTCCTTACAGCATTTTTGTTAGTAGCTGATGATGCATTAACTCCAAGTGCCTGTCCGACTGCATTGAATGAAGAACTGAAAATTATTTTGTACTACTTGATTTTAAGAAGTATGTAACTGTAGCATACTTTAGGTGAGTTGTTTCTACGCGATGTGTCACCACTGCCAGAGGTCATCTTGTAATTTTTTACTTTAGGTTAGAATTACTATACCTGAATGTAACTACAAATTATTAGCAAGTTAGAATACATTAACTTTACATAATTTTGCAACATATTTTGTATGCATGTGGCTTCGAACTTAACATCATACTTTCTTGCAGACATTAAGTTCTATAAAAAAAAGAATTGTCATATTAAGAAATCGATATATGCCAATATCATGATGGAGACATACAGTGTTAAGCTTTCAATGTTTGCTCTAGTCTAGATGTTTGTCTTAGTAGTTGATAAGGTATTCTTTTAAATAAACACTCCTCATTAATCTTTCCACAAACAATCTGCCATTGAATTTATTTACTTATTATTTTAAGTTTACCATATGTGCTGTGGTGAAAGAGTGATCAAATAAAACCCAGCAAATTTGAGGATCTGTGGCCTGTACGCTCCTGCAATGGATAAGGAAAGGTTAATTCAATTTTAATTTGATGCTGGGCTATTGCACTAGGGTAATCTTTTCTTCATTTACCATTTCTTCAAATCTGTGAGAATCTTCATCCGATGCCTTTGCTATTCTGGTTGGGCTGTAGTGAAAAAAAAATTCTTTTACCAAAATAGAACTCTTTTCAATCATGAATGAGATTAATGGACGTTTGATTCCCTTCTTTCTAATTCCAAACTGGAAAAAAAAAACAACAGATGTAAGAGTTTCATAACCCACTTGATTATTTTCTCATAGTAGTATTCAAATTTTTACTGTAAAGCGATAAGTTGCTTTGTAAGCGTAATAAGCCGCGCTCTTGCTGTTACCGAGTTGGCATGGCAACCCAGATCGGGCTTCGCGCGCCAGCCATTTACCCTTCCTTTACTTTAATTAGCGGCCTATTGTGTCGCAATTCTTGTGTCATTTGTTTTTTGATAGACGCTATGATTAATGACGTGTAAGGACGCTCAGACGCTTTTCGACCGTGCTACCTTACGTGACGCCATTTTTTGCTCGCGCTGTCTCGTTTTTTTTGTCTCGAGTTTAATACATTTTTTTTGTGACCAGTTCGCCATTCGTTTTCGTTTTCGTTATTTCGCTACACGCCGCAGACTTGCTTAGTTTGCAACACTTGCGTTCCAAAGCGTGGAACTGGGTAACGTGTTTCAACGTTTCATTTGGTGTTTCGCTATTAGTTTGATAAAAAAAAAAATATTGAAATCGCGTAACTTGAAAGAAGACCGGTCAGCCAATGTGTTTTCGTAATAACTTACGCTTTGGCTACCAATTGGGGCCGATGTTTGGCAAAAAGCCAGAAGAAATGCGATGCGTAGGCTCAGTAGAAATATGAATGAAATAAAAACCAAAAGAATGAAAACGTTAAAAAGTAAATGGCACACTATTGGTTTATGTCGAACTTTCCATTAGATGTAACACAATTAACAAATATTAGCAAACCGCTTGCGATAGGTTTCACAAATTACACGGACTTCAAGCAGGCGACAAAATACAAGGACGCCATCTTTCATCCTAATTTATAACCACAAAATGTAAGTTTTTGAAACAATTGCAAATTTTTAAAAGGGGGACGTGCATTTACGTGAACTTGTTAATTCTATTTCTATGGCGCTAATTGTAACGCGTAGAGCGGAAAAACAAATTACAGGTGGCACGAGAGAATCAATTTTGTACCCACATAAAATAACACAAATGCACGAGAAATAATGTGTGTACATACCGTAGCTGTTGTTCTTCATCATGTCGGTTTCTTCTTGCATAGTTCTCTAGTTTTCCCCAGTGTTTTCGCGTACCACTTCTCGGCTTAAGTCTTCACCACCTCTACCACCCTATGGTAAGACCCTCTGCGTTCCAATACCTCCACCATCAGAACGACCCAAAAGTCAGATAGGCAAGCATTGTATCATCGATATGCCCGATGAGGTGGAATCCGAAGGCAAATCGGCCTCTTATGTCCGTTACGGCCCAATGCCGCAAGGAGGCGGTAACTCAGGCATCGACGCTTATTGGAACCGAACTCCACCTCCAGCCTTTGTACCTCCACCGCCTTACTTGCCGCCTGTCTCGTACGTACCACCTCCGCCACAAGCGCCACCTCCAAATTTTGTACCTCCGCCGCCTTGCTGGCCGCCCGTTTCGTACGTGCTACCTCCGCCGCAAGAGTATACAGCTGAAGCTCGTGTCTACGAATATGCACCACAGACAACGTTGCAAGAGGTATTCGTAGTGAAAGACCGTGACGATCTTATAGACCTGAACACTGAAGCCTCTCTTATTAAACTTTGCAGATATGCAACTCGAATTTATGTCCGCCGTTTAGCGAAATGTGACTGATTTTCATTTTTATTTTTCCCATCACTGTTCTGTCAGCTGAATATTCTTATCTTTTTGGCACGTAAAAATCCTAAAACATGTAACGTCGTTTATCCCGTGTGGTACTTCAACTGAATTGAATGGCGAACCCGTACACGGTGTTAATCATTGTCGCGAATTTGATTCTTCCATTCGCGTTCTATTCTAATTGGCTTCGCTCGTTAAGCTTGTTTGCATGAGTAAGAGAGTAGCAGCACTTTAATTCGTTAAAGGCGCTGGCCAACATTTCGTACCACATTAACGTCTGTTGGATGAGGGCAATAGAAGAAGGTTGGTCTTTGTCATTTCCACGACCGTGACACGACTACCTCTACGGGGTATTTTATCCTTAAATAAGTCGTTCAAATCAGTGGAGCAACACACGAGAAAACGTCGGGCATGTTTTAGTGTCAAACTTTGGTTCCAAATTTGTTTTGTTTTTGTTTTGTTTTGTTCATCAATAAATGGATTCTGTTCCATATTAACCTGTGTTTTTAAATTTTTTAAATAGTAAGTATTAATGAGGACATCAAGCGAGATCGAGTTACATTTCAAGTTTTAGCATTAAACACTTCCTCAATGATATATAATTTTGGCTGGTAACTAACGGGAGAATCGAAAGACATCATTCTGTGAAGCTTTAAATATTCGAAAAATGTAGTATATGTTATCGAAACGGCGAAAATCATTCTTGAACTGCGGACTTACATATGAATGGTTCATTTGTCATTCAGCTTTCTCCCTCAACCCCCCCCCTCGCTTAATCGTTCCCCACTCGCCTAACTTGGCAAAGCCAACGATGAGGCCATTTTTACCGATAAAAGTGGTTTACATAACAACGCAACACTTTGCCTCAAAAATTGATACAAAAGATTACACGTCTTCTTCTTAGTGCTATGGCTAATCTGGCATCATCATTAGTATTGAGAAACAAATGCGTGTCTGCGAGAAAAATGCCATAGCCTGCACCACGATAGCCAGATGAACTAAATGGGGACAACTGAAATAAGCTTTTCTGTTAAATTCAAGATCGTTACGAGGTGGGGCGAAACAACTACAGATGTATTCTTCAATGATCCAATCACCTGTGTTCCATAGGATAATCCCACTGTCCCTATAATATAAAGAAAATTAAATTTCGGTCACGTGATTTTCAATGCCAATAAATACGGTGATATGCCTCAAGATATAGACAACCAATGAACTGAACTGTTAAATGGATGGCCTGGCCTGAATCAAGTTGCTCATGTGATTGTAAAAGATGCTGGATATAAATGGATTGTGCTGGATAAATGACCGTGTACTGCTTCACCCAAACCTTCTGTTATGTTTAGCGACATGACAATGACATCGTCTTTGGAAGTGGAATTTGATAAAATATTGTTCGTCCTGTTTGAAAATCGCGGTTCCCAACGAAAAGAGGCGCTGAAATTTGATATGCGGCTCGTTACATTCGAGTCCTTACAGTGCTGCATCTCGGTATAGCGAAATGCGCGGCGTAGTACTCCGGGTGCCTTTCTTGTGTAGTATTTGGGAGCATCGGTGTAGTAGCGTAGAGTACCGCCTTTTGTCATGTAATAAACTGGAGCTGAAGATCTTCACATCTAACGATTGGTATGAGAGCGCTTTTATGCAACAAGAAGAGACAGTAGCAGGATCAGTGATTTCCGAATTTTAAAACTTTCCATCATCAGTTGGTAGAAAAACTATACTGTATAAAAAAACAAGAAAATTGGGGGAGGAGCCTGTGTCTGTCACATTGTGCTTTTGTTGTGATTGGCTGACGCCAAAACCGCCGTCTGCTACAGTGAATTGGTGGAATGGGGATTTGGAAAACTAAACTGTGGGTGGAGTTGCGGATTTAGGCAATTTTTCAATCCACGGGCTTTGCGTAAACGGCACGTAAGCTGACGGGCAGGGCATTTTATTATTATTATTCTAATTAATTTTTAATTTATTTTATTTTATTTTATTAGTTTTATTTATTATTTTTATTGGCCACTACGGCAGGCGTTTTGGCGGGCAGAGAGGAGGGTCGTTGGGCAACAACGGCGAGTTCTTGGCGAGCAAAGTGGGTTGACGTGCAGAGGCAAAAAGTGAGTGGACAGGCAACTAAACGGGCTTTTTGAGGGGCCGAGACTGTACAATATGTCGGATAAATGCAATTTTTTAGTCTACGAGCTTAGCTTAAAACGAGTGGGCGCTACAGTACGTAAGTCGACGGGCAACCACAGCAGGTTTTTCTGGTGGGCAAAGGGGGTTGACGGACATGGACTATTCGAGAAAAGACGGGCAGAGGGAAAAAGTGGTTGGACGGCAACTACAGTGGGCGTTTTCTGGGCTGTGACTGCGAGGGAAAAACGGGCAAAAGCAAATGAAAAAGTCAATGGGCCACTACAGCAGGCGTTTTGGCGGGCAGCGAGTGGGGAGACGGGCAGAGAGGGGATCGACGGGCAGCGAGTGGGCTGAGGGGCAGCGAGTGGTTCGATGGGCAGCGAGTGGGTCGACGGTAGGCGCGTGGGCTGACGGGCAGATGAGTGGATCGACGGGCAGCGAATGGGCAAACGGTCAGCAGGTGGGTCGACGGGCAGTGAGAGGGTCGACGGGCAAAGAGGGGGCCGACGGGCAGCGAGTGGGTCGACGGGCAGCGAGTGAGTCGACCGGCAGCGAGTGGGTCGGCGGGCAGTTGGAGGGCCGACGGGCAGTTAGAGGGTCGATGGGCAATAACAGCGGGCTACTTAGCGGGCAGAAGCAAAAAATGAGTGGGCAGACAACTATAGCGGGGGTTTTGACGGGCCAAGACTGTGACGAAAGGGTGGGGAAAAAAAGGTAGATATCCCCAGCAGGCATTTTAGCGGGCACAATGTGAGTTGACGGGCAGAATGTGGGTTGATGGTCAGAGAGGGGGTCGACGTCCAAAGAGTGACGGGCAGGGCATTTTATTATAATTATTCTAATTTTATTAATTTTATTAGTTTTATTTATTATTTTTATTGGCCACTACGGCAGGCGTTTTGGCGGGCAGAGAGGGGGTCGACGGGCAACAACGGCGGGTTTCTTGGCGAGAAAAGTGGGTTGAAGGACAGAGAGAAGAAGTAAGTGGACAGGCAACTAAAGCGGGTCTTTTGACGGGCAGAGACTGTAAAATAGGACGGATAAATGCAATTTTTTAGTCTACGGGCTTGGTTTAAAACGGGTGGGGCAAATGGAAAAAATGTAGGTGGGCCTCTAAAGCAGGCGTTTTGGCGGGCAGATAGTGGGTTGACGGGCAGAGAGAGGGTTAACGGGCAGAGAGTGGGTTGACGGACAGAGAGGTGGTCGACGGGCAACTTCAGCTGGTATCTTGACGGGCAGAGAAAGTGAGGGGGTGGACGGGGAAAATCAATGAATGGGTTGGCGGGTAAGACAGGGGAACCCTTGATTGCGAAAAAAAATTAAAAGTAGACGGCGAAAAAATGGAGTGGAATCATTTTCTCGGAAACAGCGTAAGGATACGCTAGCGCCACCTATACCCCGGCCCTGGACGGGCCCAACGTTACTAGGTCGACGGGCAAAGAGTGGTTTGACGTGCAAGGAGTGGCTTGACGGGCATAGAGGGAGTCGACGGGTAACTTTAGCTGAGTTCTTGGCCGGCAGAAACGTCAGGTGATGGACGGGCAGAAACAGGGAGTGGGTCGGCGGGCAAGAAAGGGAAACTCCTAATTTGTAATAGGAATTAGTAGTAGACAGGAAAAACAATAAATGTGGATCGATTGTCTTAAAAATAGCGTTAATTACGCTAGCGCCACCTACACCCCGGCCCTGGACGGGCCCAACGTTACTAGTCTATACTATATAAAACAACAAGGAAATTGGGGTGGAGTTTGTTTGTCTGTCACACTGTGCTTTTGCTGTGATTGGCTGGCGGGGGGACTACCTGAAAAAGGGTTCAGACCGCCGCCGGCTGCAGTGAATCGTTGGAATGGGGATTTGGAAAACTAGAATGGTGCTGGAAATGTAGATTTAAGCTACTTTTCAGTTCTTTCTAGCATTGCGTATAACGGGTGGGCAACAGCACGTAAGCCGACGGGAACGGATAGTGGGTGCGTTAAATAGGAAATAAAGATTGGCGTGACGGGCAAAACTGTGGGATGTAAGACGGGCAGAGGTAAAGCCTGGGTGGACTGGCAATTAAAAGGAGCATTTTTGGCGCACAGTAAATGGGACGATGGGCATAGACTGTACGAGGGAAGACGGGCAGAGGCAAAGAGTAGATGGACGGGCAAATAAAGCGGTCATTTTGACGGGCTGAAATTGTGACAGAAGACGGGCAAATGCAAACAAAAGATCGATGCGCCATACAGCATGCGTTTTAGCGGGCCGACGGTTAGAGAGTGGGCCGGCGGGCAGACAGGGGGTCGTCGGGCAACAACGGCGGGTTTCTTGGCAGGCATAGTAGGTTGACGGCCAGAAGGAAAAATTGGGTGGACGGACAACTTTAGCGGGGGTTTTAACGGGCAGAGACTGTGACGAAAGGGAGGGCAAATGCAAAAAAAGGTACATGTGCCCCTACAGCAGGCATTTTTGCGGGCAGAATGTGGGTTGACGGGCAGAGAGGTGGTCGACGGGCAGAGAGGGGGTTGACGGGCAGCGAGGGGGTCGACGGGCAAAGAGTGGTTTCATGGGCAAAGGTTGGCTTGACGGGCAGAGAGGGGGTCGACGGGCATCTTCAGCTGTTTTATTAACGGGCAGTGAAAGTGAGGGGATGGAAGGGCAGAAACAGTGAGTGGGTTGGCGGGCAAGAATTGGGAACTCTTGATTGTGAAAAAAATTAAAAGTAGATGGGCGAAAAAATGGAGGAACGATTTTCTTAGAAATAGCGTAAGGATACGCTAGCGCCACCTGTACCCCGGCCCTTGACGGGCCCAACGTTACTAGTCTATACTATATAAAACAACAAGGAAGTTGGGGGAGGAGTTTTGTGTGTCTATCACACTGTGTTTTTGCTGTGATTGGCTGGCGGGGGGACTACCTGAAAAAGGGTTCAGACCGCCACCGGCTGCAGTGAATCGGCGGGATGGGGATTTGGAAGACTAGAATGTGGGTGGAAATGCGGATTTTGGTAATTTTTCAGTCTACGGGGGGAGTGGGCACCCCAGTAGGTAAGCTGACGGGCAGGGATAGCGGGTACGTTAAATAAAGAGTGGCGTGACGAGCGAAAGCGAAAGCTGTAGGATGGAAGACGGGCAGAGACAAAGAGTGGGTGGATGGGCAACTAAAATGAACGTTTTTGGCTGTACGGGCTAAATGGGTCGATGAACATAGACTGTACGAGGGAAGACGGGCAGAGGCAAAAAGTGTATGGACGGGCAAATAAACCGTGCATTTTGACGGGCAGAAACTGTGACAGGAGACGGGCAAATGCAAACAAAAGGTCGATGCGCCATACAGCATGCGGTTTGGCGGGCCGACGGGCAGAGAGTGGGCCGGCGGGCAGTGAGAGGGTCGACGGGCAACAACGGCGGATTTTTTGGCGGGCAAAAGGGGTTGACGGGCAGAGACTTTACGAGGAAAGGCGGACCGAAGCAAAAAGAGGGTGGACGGGCAACTATAGCGGGAGTTTTGACGGAAGGAGACTGTAACAAAAGGACGGGCAAATGAAAAAAACGTAGATGGGCCCCTACAGCAGGCGTTTTGGCGGGCAGAGAGTTGGTTTGACGGGCAGAGAGTGTGTTGACGGGAGAGTGGGTTGACGGGCAGAGAATGGGTCGACGGGCAACTTCAGCTGGTTTCTTGGCGGGCAGAGAAAGTTAGGGGATGGATGGGGAAAAACAGGGAGGATCGGCGGGCAAGAAAGAGTAGATAGAAGAAAGTGTAGACGGGCGAAAAATAGGCGTGGGTCGATTTTCTCAAAAAATAGCGTTAAAATACGCTAGCATCACCCATTCCCCGGCCCTGGACGGGCCCAAAGTTACTAGTGAATTCCCTAAAACAAATGGCTTCGTACGCATGACCGGGACGTCTTCAGGTTTCTTTTCTTCTATTGGAACCTGTTCCGGTTTCGTTTGCACAGCTGGAACTTGTTTCGGTACCACCGAAACACTTTCGGCTTTCTTTTGCTCTACTAAAACCTTTTGCTTCTCTGCTCATCTACGGAAAACTGTTCAGGATGTTCCAAGTCGTTTTGTTTTCATTTCTGTTGCTCTTGAGATAACTTATTCTTATTTCCGTTCCTCCATTGCCATCACGACAGGTGGAATACGGCAGCGATGGGGTTGAGGTACAGGTACAGGGTATAGTGGCAATCCTTCATCGCACTGTTCCATTTCTTTTGCGTAATTTTTCCTGATTCCCCACCATTGCGTACTTAATTGTTGTTGTTTTTTAAGAGTTCTAGCGTAGATATTCGGCTAATGTGTTTTAACGGGAAATCTATCTCTAATAGTATATGTAATATATTAAAATAAAATGGAAGCTATTTTGTACCCCTTGTACCTCCCTCAAAAAGCGGACTTCCTCCATGCTAAGCTATCCTCATGATATTCATTTATGACTGATATTCATGATATATCCTCAAGACCGAGTATATATTGGTAAATGTAATGAATGGACATTATTCGAAATATTGTGTAGAATACGATTCGACTTCATTATGAAACAAAAATTTTTGAAAATTAAAAAATAATGACTAATTGAGTGAAACTCTGCATAGGGGAATACAGCCATGCTGAGTGCAACTGTGTGCTATAGGCTTTCCGCTGCCCGTTTTTTGATATTTTAATATGTAAACTGGTTGAAATTTCGTCATATTTTTCATAGAGGTTGTCACCGCAGTATTGCTAAAGGTTGTAAGGTTCTCATAACCGTTTATTATACCCCAGTACAAGTACACACAGTGACAGCAAAGGCAACTCCCCTTAATGATTAAGAAACACGGGTTTATATACCAGTAAGGGGCTACAGCAGCGTATGTCATGGTGATAATTAGCATCACGCTTAGACGGCGGGAGCGTGACAAGGTCATGGCGCGATAGCTGTATGCCACGCGCCATACCCAGCTTCGTTCCATAGAGGCGCTGCGCTAAACATACTCAGAGCGGCTCCTATTCAATAGGTGGTGACGTAGTGTATACACTACGCGTCGCACCTACGTCAAGGATAGCATAGGCTACCGCCAAGTGTACATGAAAGTGTATATTGACTCATTACATTCCTTCCCCCTTTATCGATAAGAGTTGGTCCTCCAACTCCATACTACACACTAGATATTTCTTATGCCCTAGGCGTATACAAATGGGAACTAAACACTTCAACGTTGTTTATACGAATAAGTTTTTTTTTTTGAGTTACAATTTTTTTTTTTTTTTTTTTTCTAAACTAAATCTAGGGCCCCGAACGTTTTCAAGATATCTAGCATTTATTTATTTTAATATTGTACTCTGAGTTCTACTTGGTGGGTGCGGCGATTCTTGTAGTTAAACTTCTTCCGACGCTGAACCGGCTCCTCTCCTTCTCTTGCAGCTTCTTTCTCGGTCGTAGTGAATTATCAGCGTTTTCTGGCCTTTTCTCCTCGGTGTTATATTTCTGTTAAGGAATACTTTAGCTATTTCTTCTCTTTCGCCGATGTAATCCGTGGCATAATTTCCAAGATAGTCTGGTTCCTCATATCTCGCGCCGTTCCTTAACAGCACTTCAATTATCTCGGGGTTCCCATATCGTACGGCTACAATAAGGGCCGTTTTTGGCGCGTCAGAGATTTTTGGTTGATGTTTACACCGTGCATGCATGCACTGTTGACATATTCTTTCTTGCTGTTGAATCTCGCTGCATAGTGTAGGATCGTTTCTCCATCGCGACTTAACTGTTTTATCAGTGGAGTTATCCACAAAAAACCGGTGCTTTCTTCGTTTTTTAATGCGATGGCCACCATTAGGGGAGTTTCCCCTAGACAGTTCCATTCGCTAAACTGACACCTGTGGAATGACAGGGTTCTGAGTAAGTGTTCGTTGTTGTCTGCGGCGGCTCGGTGAGCTATTGTTTCACCTTTTTCTGTGATGTCGATGTTTGCGCCGAAAGTCAATAATAGTTCCGTGACGTCGTATCTTTTCTTATTTACACTTTCGTGGAGCATGGTTCTTCCGTTTTGAAATTTTGTATCCAACAAGCTTCCCACGCTCCTCCCTGTTGCTCTTCCCTCCTCTTCTTTTCCTTTCAGAAATTTTCTAAGCGTTTCTCGAGGGGCGTTGATTATCTCGAAGACGAACTGTCCTCGTTCGGCTGCTATAGTGGCTAGCCTCTCGATGCGTTGATTGGCTGCATCGCCGGCCGCTAAAGGACGGAAGGTCTATTGCATGCAGTTACAGCAACTGCGAGTGATGTGCTCTTTTTGGGCGTGGTTTAGTCCTCCTTCTTCGTTGCTTGCGGGTGTGTCGTAGTAATCACCTCTGTGTCCGATCTTACTCCGATCGTCGTCACTGTGAAACACACTTTCTTCGTCGTCATATTCGTACGGCTCAGCGCTTGAAGTACTTTCAAAGCTTCTGGTCGTATGATACACATCGTCGTTGTCGCTGCTACTGTCTTCCATTGACGTGGTGTAGTGTCCATCGTCGTATTCGCTACTGATGGATTCTTCACCTTCACTTGTGTTTTCTTGGGGCGGTTCACCTTTACTGTGATTGCAATTTGACTGTTTCTCGTCCCGATTGCGGTGCATGTCTGGCAGTCCTACTGTCATTGCGTCGCTGCCGCGATATCTCCGTCCTTCTTGATTTGCTCAATCATTGTTTTTAGCCAATTTGGGTCATCGTCACCACTTTCCTCTATTTCGTGTTTCGCGATTTCTACTTCAGTGCACAATTCAGGCCCTATGTCAGACGTCGGTCCTTTCTCGATTTTTATGGCTTGTTGAGTTTCATCGGTTCCTATCCAGTCGTTTACTAGATCTTCAACCCAGCACGGGCGTTCCTGTTTGATTGGATTCCGTTCGTTGTTGATTGTAGACGACATCTTGGTTTTAGGGATAGTAGGTTAGGAATTGAAGAAAGTCAGGAGTTGTTTGAAGTGTCTGTTGACTCTTGCTAAGATTTGTTTCCAAACTGAAGTTAGTGTTAGTGTACATCATCTTTTATAGTACCCATTTGGTTTGTCGGCTTTTCATCATTAGCTCGGCCTTTTATTTGGGTTATCTTTTAAATGGGGTATCATATTAGGTGTCTATTAGAGCAGAACTATCCTACTATAAGCTTTATTTATTGTTTTTGTCTATTACTGTTTGACTTGCTGTGTTTGTATTTTTACTTTGATATATGTAATATACTACTTTCTTTTAATGCCTTGTGTTTTTCACTTATTATTATTATTTTTTTTATCAATTTGTTTTCTTTTTTTTTTATATATGTATATGCATATATATATTTATATATATATATATATTTTTTTTTTTTTAATCCTTGTGTCCAAGCTCCCTGTGCATTTGCACAAGTCTTCCCACACCATACCATGCCCAACGACATATGAGCATGTCGTATGGTTACCTGTGCAGGTTTTTTGTCTGCCTTTTTCCCAACTAGATTCCTCGGCTGAGTAAATATTTTCTTTTTCTGGTGCGGATGGTGATGATGGTGCGTTTAGTTGTGTTGTCATTTTTTCCGCGGTTACTTTTCTTCAATTGAATTTTTTTAGTAATCTTGGGCATGGGTTGCATGCGATAAATGCTCGCAGGCATATTATGAATAGTATAAACCCAATTGATGTTAGGCCTAGGATTTTTAACGTGTCGAACCAAGAGAACATGTTTCCAATTTTGTTTTCTTGCGCTTCCGATACTACAATGTCCGATAGTGATCGTGCTTCTCCTTCTTGCAGTTTTCCGACTAAATCGTTCAGGATGTTTAATTGTTCCATCTCCATTGCGTTATGGGCTGGGTGACTTTTAAGTGTATAATCGAAATTGTTTAGATGAAGTTCGTCAAATTCCGCGATTCGATCAAGATTTGGTGTGTGGATTGTTGCGTCTTTTTTAACCCAATCACCATTGGTGTCGTTATGTTCCCATGAATGCGGGTATCCATTGATGTTCACTAGTTGCGTTTTCCAGAAACAATCAGAATATGGGTGAATAGACCACCCATCCGTTCCAATTGTGCAATTCATTTTTCCATACTTGAAGAACGGTTGGAATCCGCATTTCGTTTCTTTCGCCGATAGTAGAATTCGTTTTTGCTCACATTGTTGTAGCGTCATGGCTTGCCCAAAACCATAAAGTCTTGAACATGTAGGTAGGCCTATGGCAGCTGCTGCTAGCAGGCCATTCGTTTGGGCCAATATAATTGCTTGTGTTCTTTTCATCTTTGTTAATTGGCAGTATACGTCTCTAATTTCTTTGGCCAATTTATTTTCGTGTTCCGTCTCTATGTTTATTTTATATTGCTCGTGCATTTTACTTATTTCGTACTTCAGCCGATCGTTTAGGTCATTCGTGGACACCAATAATTCCGTTTTGGTATCTTCCTTAGGGCGTGGTGATGATGAATCGTTTGTCATTTCCTTTTCTCTTTTTGTTATTCCGCTTCTTGGTTTTTGGGTTGTCGTCGTGTCGCTTTCACTTGGTGTCGTGTATTCCAATTCGGTGGTGTTGGGGCTGTGTTTTGTGTTTTCTGTAGTCGGTGTATTTGTGATTTTGGGGGTAGGGATCGTTGAGGTGGGAATTGTTTCTGGGACTTCCTCTACTGGTCGTGGAGTAGTATTTTTTGCTGTAGTGATGCTGAATGTCGCTGCGGTAACCATCCGTGTGGTTATTGAAGGTGATGTAGGTTGTGACGTCGGTAAGGTTGTCTTTGCAGTTGGTTTTGTCGTAGTGGATGTGGGCCTTGATGTCGTTGTTGTTAGCCTTGTCGTTGTGGATGGTTTTGTCGTTGTTGTTGGTTTTGTCGTCGTTGTAGGCACAGGTTTACTAGTTGTTGTGTGTTTAGGTGTCGTTGTAGTTTTCGTTGTAATAGGACGATGCGTTGTCGTCGTAGTTGGTTTGGCGGTTGATGTGCCAACTGATTTTGCTGTTGTTGTAGGGGGTTCTTCCGTTTCACTTCGAAAAACTGAGTTGATATTTTCATGTTTGTTTAACGGTGGGATTTTTGGTACAGTTTTCCCGTCGAACGATTGTTGCGTATATAAAGCTATGATAGCTGATGCTGGCAAGGTTCTTATTTGGTGAGGATTTTTATACTCGAAGCTGAAGTGTTGTTTCTTGCTCCTTTCGTGGCAATGTCCTAGGCTTAACTTTCCTATTTTCAGTGTCAGACATTTTTGTCTGAGGCAGGTGAGTGTGATCCCGTTCTATCCGTTGCCATAAATTTTCCCGTGTGTTCGAATGTTCCCCATACTGAGCTAGTACTTGAACATTCCTGTAAGACTAACATCGTTGTATTAGCCTTGATACAGTTGTTGGTATTGAAAGGTCTGATTGTGAAATCCGCTGAATATTCGAACGCTTGACCTCGTTGTTAGAGTTCAAGAGTATTCAGTTAGCTAGAGGCTTCTGTGTTATCACAGGCTTCTGTGTTGTCACAGGCTTCTGCATTGAATACAGGTAATTCTAACACTAAATAATATCTGCACAAACATTCAATTATAATATATAAATATATGAAAATACTTTGGAAAGAAAAGTTGCAGGGAATGTCAAACAACGTGGTTTTATTTCAGCAGACGACAGAATAGAGAGTGAACAATATATCAAAAGAGAAGCCTGACACCATGGAATGACAGATAGCTCCCTCTAACATGATTCTTGTATGTGTTCTAACTCTAACGAAGGAGTGTTAATCAACGCCATCTATTTGTCAATTGTTTATGTTTGGTGAAACTCCAACACTCCCTCTCAAACATAAAATGACGGATGGAAATGGAGATCAGTATCTGGAAAGTTTTGTTGTTCCCTTTTTTTTTGCATGAATGAATGTTAAACAATGTTTGCACGAACGCTCCCTCTCAAACATAAGGGGGCATAAGGAACATATCACAATGGCGATCTATAATGATCACGATAATTTCTGCAAAGAAAAGTAGGAGAGAAAAAGGGAAGAAAAGGGAAAAAAAAAAAAAAAAAAAAGGAGAGTTATTTTAACGGAACTTCTGCTACACCAATGGCGCATCGGAAGTCAGAGAACCGAGGGTTGGGCAGTGGTTTGGTGAATGGATCAGCTAGTTGGCTGACAGTCGGAGTGAATGCCACGTCAATTTCTTTTGCCTCTTGGTATTGACGGATGAAGTAATAGCGCACATCGATGTGTTTGGTTCTCTGATGAAATTTTGGATTCTTGATAAGCTCGATTGCGAATTGATTGTCGCACTTAAGAGAAAGGGGTTGGTTCCATTCAGGTGCTAGGTCACGTAACAATCGACGAATCCAGATTGCTTCTTTCGTGGCTTCACAAGCAGCGATGAATTCTGCTTCTGTGGTAGATAACGCAATACACAGTTGACGACGGCTGCTCCAAGCAACCGGCCCACCGTTGAAGATGAAAACATAACCTGATGTTGATTGGCGAGTTTCAATATTCCCGGAGTAATCTGCGTCTGTGTACCCAATAGGACCAGGCGGATCGGCGGAACAGAAGCGTAATCCGTAATTGAGGGTACCTTGAAGGTAGGAAATAATTCTTTTTACGGCTGTCTAGTGATCTTGTTTTGGATCCTCACAAAACTGAGAAATTTGGTTAACAGAATAGGCTATGTCTGGTCGGGATAACAGCATAATGTAAAGCATCTTCCCGTGTGGGAAAACGAACTTTACGGAATTAAGACAATAAAATTATATTGAACTCAGAGGCGTTTTTACCCACAATGACGTCTGTGCTTATTATAGCTAAGATACAAGAATTAAAAAGATAGAGAGCAACAGATAAGAAGGAACATTTGAGGAAACAGTTAAAAGAAAGAACAAATAAACAGGGGGTCTTACCGTGAACTCACGAGTGAAAGAATGGAAGAGAAACGACACAAGGGGAACTTGGAATTCGGCTTCTACACAAGCGGTACACGACAAGAGTTCAGACACTTTAGAGTGGACAACAATGTCCGAAAAAGCTTGGGACGAGAACGAGATTTTACTCAAAGGGTTAAGTATGGAAACATTAACTAAGGCACAATACTACTCAATAAGGCAAGGAAGATAGGCTTAAGGCAACTACTTGTCTCGGCTGCAACTACTTGTCTGATTTCAGTCAACTGCTAAGGTCATCACGAAACTTTGCATATCGCAAAAAGTGGCGTGAGTGGGCGGAGCTTGTGCGTTCACGCGGCAGCCAATTAAAAGATGCCGTTTGACGTGGCGTGATGTTGAGGGCGTATCGTCTGCGTGAGTCAGCTGCAGGTGTTCATTTGGGTCAGCTGCACTGCGTATTTTGTGTTGCAATTGACATGTCCAGACTCGTGTCCACTACTGAAGCAAAAGCGAGAAAAGTTAAAGTAATGTATTCGGCTTCGTTACAATAAGGTACATAAGACTCCCAACTGCTTCTTTGAATGGTGCCTGTACTGCCACCTTTCCATCTTGGCTCTTTTGTAGTCGTGAACCCGGATCAGCAGGTAGGCTCTTTGGACAGCAGTCGCTCATGTGGAACCGCCGCAGAATCTTTTTAATGTAGTCAGGTTGGGACAGGTAAAGTGTCTGGTTTGGGCGGTCACGTGTGATGGATAAGCCTACAAAGTGGTTTGCAATAGATGAACGCATATCAAAATGCTTTCCTAGATATTCAATTATTTGAGGAATTGCACTGCTGCTGCAGCTGCAAATCAGCCCGTCATCTACCCAAATGATCACTATCACTAATTCATTTGGTTGTCGGCGGAAGTAGAGGCATGGATCAGCGTCACTTGGACGTAAGCCGAATTTTTTAAGAAGGTATCAAAGTGGCGATTCCACACACGAGACGCTTGCTTTAGGCCATAGAGGCACTTGTGTAGACGGCAAACGAAATTTTCTTGGTTTGGAATAGCAAAACCTTCCGGCTGCTCCAGGTAAATCTCTTTATTTAATTCTACATACAGGAACGCAGTTTTGATGTCTAGTTGTTTCATTTCGAGATTGTGAGCAGCGACAAACGAGAAAACTATCCGTAGTGTGTCGTATTTGGCAACTGGTGCGTATGTCTCTCCATAATCGATGCCCCAGCGCTGGGAGAAACCTTTTGCCACTAATCTCGAGGGGATTCACCATGAACACCAGGCTTGACTTTGAACACCCATCTGCTCTTTATAGGTGATCTACCAGCTGGTAACTTTACCAGCGTCCAAGTTTTGTTATGCATTAGAGAGTCGTACTTTTCTTTAATTGCCTGTTTCCAAAGATGGGCGTCAACAGATTTCATGGCATCTGAATAGCTGGTTGGTTCATAGGGCTCTTCTTCTGTCTGGTGAAAAACTGACTGTAGTGATTCCTCCCACTGACGTTTTGGTTCTCGGTGACGCAGGGGGTATGGAGAGTTGCGTACTCGTTCGGTAACCTGTGGGACCAGGTGATTCTGTTTTTCTGATAATGGAGGAATTGTTTCTGATTGATCTGGTAGAAGAGGATTTAGAGTTATGTCGATCGTTGAGTCTCTTGTAATGGATGGTTCTTTTGGCAGTTCATTTGTCACTGTCAGATCTTCTTGTGCGATGGAATCTGGCTCCTCTATGTTGCGTTCATGGTGTATTCTAGGAATTGGGATGAGTGAATCAGAACGAAGCTAACGGATTAACAGTATCCGGAAAAGTGACATCATAAGTGTTAGAGACTTGTTCGTCAAAAATGACGTCTCGACTAATATTGATTTTCCTCGTGACAGGATCCCAAAACCGGTAGGCTTTTTGTGTGGAACTGTAGCCAACAAAATAACACTTTTTGCTTTTTGAGTCAAGCTTTCTTCTTTCAGTCTTAGGTATATGGATGAACGCAACGGATCCAAAGATGCGCAAGTTCGAGATGTTGGGCTTTACACCATACCAGCTCTGATAAGGTGTTGTTGGGGATGCTTTATTGGCGACACGATTCAACGTGTAAACAGTGCAGTCGATGGCTTCTGCCCAGAGCTCCAGGGGAAGATGTTTAGCGTTTAGCGTGCTGCCAGGCTTGGAAGGAACTATCCATGAATTCGCCACCATTATCTGATCTTAATGTGTGTATGATTTGTCCGGTCTCGGTGCGAGCTAAGTTGACACAGCTTTTGAAACAGTCAGCTACTTCAGATTTTTGCTTAAGAAAGGAGACAACACGCAAGCCACTGTAGTCATCTGTAAATAGAACAAAGAATTTCGAGCCGCCAGGTGTTGTTACATGCACCGGACCGCAAACGTCTGAATGTATAAGTTGGCAAACTTGTATGGCTCGAGTCCGACCTGTAGGGAAAGGATCCCGTTGCATTTTTTCTGATACACATCCCAAACATGGCTCTGTTGGTGGATTGTCGTTAGCCGGCAGGATGAGACCATCTACCAGCTGTTGAGAGACCATTTTGGATATTGTTTTATAGCTGATATGAGCTAATCGTTGATGCCAGATAGCAATAGATGGAGGTCCCGGTGAGGCAAAGCAGGCTACTTCATCATTCGGGTTGATAGTGATAGCTAGATGGTAGAGAGTTCTGCCCACGCGTTCTCCAACCAGCACGACGACATCGTCTTTGCAGAAACTCACATTCGATTCGACGAAAAGTACAGAAAGCCCCACATCTGTTACTGCAGCTATTGATAAGAGGTTTGTTCCAAGATCAGGCACGTATAGGACCATCTCAACAGTGACAATGCGTTGGGCTCCACTGACTGTTGCCGTGAACTCTACGTCACCATGACCAAATACTGAGAGGCGAGTGTGGCCGATGCCATTTACGATCCATGAACCTGGTTTAACTGGGGTGAAGGTTTTGAAAAAGGATCGCTGATCTGACATGTGCTGAGTGGCACCTGAATCTGCGAACCAATCCTTTGAGCTGCGAGCTGTGTAGCAGGTAGAGTGGGATAAATAGCCGTGATCTTCACTTTCTACAGTTTGAACTTGCATGCCAGGTGTGGATAAAACAAGTCTGCTCGTTGCTCCTCTTTCGTTTCTAATTCTAGAACGACAAACGTCTTGCGTGTGATTAGGCTTGGAGCAGTAAGTGCATCGGGTATAAGGATGATGCCTGGGTGAGCCCTCTTGTCTTGGTACTCTTCCACGTCGCCCTCGTAAAGTACTTAGGCGGCCGCGAAACGGGCGTGGTGAAAAGTTTTGGGCAAAGAAGGCAGTATCAAGAGTGTCTTGTTGTCCTCTGCTCCATCTTCTTGCCATGGTCTCTTCCTTTAGGAGACGAGAGGTCAACAAAGCTATAGTCTTGTCAGCGGCTGGCACGCTATCCCAGGCAGTAATGAAGCTACGAAAACTTGGCGGTAGCGTGCAAATTATCTTGGTCAGAATTTGTACATTGGTGACTGGTGCACCAACATCAGATAGTTGCGTTGCCATTGTCTCAATCTCAGTGATATGCGACATAATGTCATGATCAGGCTGGAATTGATACTCAAAAAACTTTTGTTGTAAAATGTGTTGGTTTTCAACTGCATTGCGTAGGTGTTGTGCTGACAGGCGAACCCACATATCATGTGCAGTAGTGCAGTTAACAAGAGATCTTTGCTGTTGGGTTTCGATTGTAGCCACTAAGTAGTTGCGAGCAAGTATGTCTCTTCTGAGCCACTCAGCAATAACATCACCGTTAACAATATTCTCTTCAACAACAACCTTAAATTGCAGAAAGTGAGATTGAATCTGTTGTCACTTGCAAAGTATTGCATCTAAATACCTCAACAGGACAGGCTTCTTCCCCGTTAACAATGCTGACAAGATTGTGTTGTTCGAGCAACAGCCAACAACCAAATTTCCACAAAGAGAAATTCTGTCCATTAAATTTGGCTATGTGGCTTACTTCTCGTAGCGTAGAACTGGCCATCTTGATTCAGAAAGGGTACGTGAGCTGGGCCCATAACCTGTTAGAGTTCAAGAGTATTCAGTTAGCTAGAGGCTTCTGTGTTATCACAGGCTTCTGTGTTGTCACAGGCTTCTGCATTGAATACTGGTAATTCTAACACTAAATAATATCTGCACAAACATTCAATTATAATATATAAATATATGAAAATACTTTGGAAAGAAAAGTTGCAGGGAATGTCAAACAACGTGGTTTTATTTCAGCAGACGACAGAATAGAGAGTGAACAATATATCAAAAGAGAAGCCTGACACCATGGAATGACAGATAGTTCCCTCTAACATGATTCTTGTATGTGTTCTAACTCTAACGAAGGCGTGTTAATCAACGCCATCTATTTGTTAATTGTTTATGTTTGGTGAAACTCCAACACTCGTTCCAATGTCCTACTGCAGTTTGCGACTGTCGTTTGAGTTTGTACTAGTGGGTCATTGCTAGTTAGCAATTTTTGTAGGCTTCTTTGGCATTTGATCCAGTCTCGGTCGCATTCTTCCAGCGTCATCATTGTGTTAGTTCCGTTGTATGTTACATATTTTTCATTTGGCGGTCGTCCGCTTTTAAGTAGTCCCCAGCTGATCATATCCCATATGATGTTTCCATGTCCGTGGTTGAATTTAATTAAGTTTCCAAAAATCGGCGAATTAATGGTTGTCGTTACTGCTCTTCTCTGTTCTAGTCTTATTTCTTCCAGCTCGTCGATGGATGTTTCTGGGAAGTTCTCTAATACTTCTGGGTTTGAATTCAGTGTTTCAAATACCCAATGCTGGTTGTCGTCTATATCGTCAGGTCTGCTGCATTTTTGCAGGATTAAAGAGCGTTTGGTTCCTTCGTCCTCGTCTCGTAGTGTGATGCATAGGTGTTTTTCCATTGATATTAGCTGGTGGTTTTTTGTATCGAATAGCCAGCGCGACGTCCGTTCACCGCACTGTCCCGTAATGATGGTGTTTATCTCCGATGTCGTTATACACGTGGTGGTTCTTCTGATTCGTAAGGTGTGGTCCATTAGGTACTCGAAGTCTGTTCCGTAAGGTAATATTTCGTCTATGTCGAATTGGTTATGGATGATCACTTGTTTTTGGGTGTACACTATCTTGATGTAAACGATTGAATCTTGTTTGCGTATACGCCGTTTTCTTCTATCTTTGTTATTTTTGGATGGCCTAAACGAATCCATCCCCAAGCATAAGAAATGCTGTAGAGTCGTTTTCCAAATTCTGCTTCTTCGAGTGGATCGTTTAAAAGGAATTCGACTTCTTGCTTTATGGATCTTTTCGTTTTGCTTTTCCTCGGTTCTGCAAATTCATTGCATGACCATGAGTCGATATTGGTTTGATTTTTACAGGAGGGTAGGGTGTTTTTATGTATTTTGTATAACTTTCTTGTTGTTTCGGCGGGGAATATCAAAAAGGTTAGGGGGGATGCCGACTACTTTAAAGCTGGGTTGAGCTAGTTCTTTATTATTATTATCAGGGGTGTTAAAGAATGATATTTCAATTTGTCTACTGGTATCTAAGAGTCTACTGGTATTTACGATTTCTGTGGTTTGGGTCAATTCTAGATATCCTATACCTTTAAGGATTATTTGGGAATTGGAAACATTACTAGATTTATCTCCCCATACTATTGTATTATGATTTTGAATGATTTGGCCGTCTTGTTGGGTAGCATTTAAATATCCAAAAGGACTTTCAATTGGGCTTTCAGGGGTTTCCTGTCTTAATGTTATCTCTTCTGCAAGGCAATTTAGGACGCGATATTCTTTAATGGCATACCACGCACCCTCTCCCGTTGGGGTTGCTGTGAAACTTAATGAAGTTGGGGTGGCCTGCATAATATTGCCTCCGCATTTCTTATCGTTAACCATTTCCCAACATTCTAACGGTGAAATCAGTTTTGTTTCTTGGGAGAAAACCGTGTCGAATGATCCAACCCAAAAGGATCCTGTAATTTTTTTTGTTTTTATCCATTGTTTACAAGTCCATCCCTTCCATGTTTTAATGGGTTTTTGTTTTGTCATTAGGGTATAACTAGTGGGGAAACGTGGGAAATGTAGCCTGGTTTCGACATTTTCTTTATCGCAATAATAGGGTGAATTTATATCCAGTATGCCTCTTGTTTTCACATTCTTACAATCGCATACGGACACGTAAAGTGTTTTGGAAGTTTCAAGGGTAGCTAACACGCAAATTACTAGTAGGGATATCTCCATCTGTTATATAAAAAGTAATTTTTTATTACTACAGGTTTTTTTTTTTTTTTTTTTTTTTTTTAGTTTCGCTTAATTAGTTCTTTTCCTAAGATTATAGCGGGCATTTCTCGAATTGGTTGGGGTGTTTGGTTCGCAATAGGACATTCTTTGGTTTGTGATCCGGGGTAAAGGATTCGTGGGGTTCTTTTCTTTTTTCAAATTTACGGGGCTAATCTCTGTTGTTATATTTTTACGTGGTCTTCCAGGACCTCGTTTGTTTTTACTTTCGATTTTCACGTTTGGATTTAGTGCTTCTGTGGTGTTTGGTACACTTCCTCGAGGGGTATAGAGTTTCAGGCGATTAGAGTGAACCGTTGCTTTTTGTTTTTTGTTATCAATGTTTTCGACTTCGTAAGTTATATCTGAGAAGTTTCGTATTATTCGGAACGGTCCGTTCCACCTGTTGATGAATTTACCTGCCGATGGTGGTGCTTTTAGCATTACTAAGTCACCAATTTTATACGTAATTCCTTTTGCTCTTTCATCGTAGTATCCTTTCTGTTTAGTTTGTGCTTTGAAGAGGTGACTTCTTGCCAGGTCTTGAGCGTTTCTCCATTTTTGGTAGTATAATCCACTACTGCCTTCGTCGTGCTCGAAGTTCCGATTTATTTTTATGTCGTTAGGTAGAATTGGTTCTCTTCCGAAGAAAAGGTAAAATGGGGTGTCCTTTAGCGTAGCTTGTTGTGATGTGTTGTACGCCAAGGTGACAAATGGTAGGTATTTGTCCCACTCTTCTGGTTCATCTACTACGTAGCAAGCTAGCATATCACACAGTGTTCTGTTGAATCTTTCTACTAGTCCGTCGGTTTGCGGATGGTAGGCGGTAGTTCTTATCTGCTTGATTTTAAAGAGTTTACACATTTCTTGAACAAGACTCGAAAGGAAATTCGTTCCTTGGTCGGTTAGCACAATCTCGGGTGCTCCATATTTCGTTATCACTTTATTTACCATAATGGATGCGATTGTTTGGGCGGTCTGGTTTTTCATTGGAAATTCAAAAACGAAACGACTGGCATAATCAGACAGAACTAGAACATATTTATATCCCTTAACACTTTCTTGAATTGGTCCTACTATATCCATTGCAATGCGTTGCCATACTCTGTCAACTGGTGGCAGAGGTTGCAATGGTGCTATCGTTGCGCCGAAGGCTTTACGCCTTGCACATCTTAAGCAACTGTTAACGTATGTCGTAACATCTGTTCTCATTTTTGGCCAAAAATATTATCTTTGTAGTCTCGCTAAAGTTTTCGCAATTCCTAAGTGTCCTGCTAACATGTGATCATGATTTTCTTCCATTATTTCTCTTATTGTATTTCCTGGTACCACTAGTCTTCCATATTTGTCTACTAATTCACCTTTTTCGTTTATCTTATACCCATTTATATTCTCTGCCTTTCTGGTTCTCTGTTTCTTTTTTTTCATTAAATTACCTATAATACTTCTGCAATTTATATCGTTTTGCTGTAGTCGAACCCATTCGCTTTCTTCCTCTTTAATTTCGCTTTTAATCGCTCTTGCGTCTACACTAGCTATAGTTGCTACTGGGGTACGACTAAGGGTATCCGCATTTTGGTGCGATTTACCTGGTCGATATCCAATTACGATGTCATATTCTTGGATTTTGAGTGCCCATCTAGCTAGTCGTCCTGCTGGTTCAGCTTTACTCATTAACCATTCTAATGGTCGGTGGTCGGTGTATACTGTAAATTTACGTCCGTATAGGTAGGTTCGAAATACGTTGATTGCATGAACGATCGCATAAGCTTCCTTCTCTGTGGTGGACCACTTGGCTTCGCGGTCATTCAGATGTTTGGAGCTGTATGCAATGACGACTTCTGTGTCGTCTGATTCACTGAGAACTGGTTCGTTAGTCTCACCTGAATCCGCTGATTGAGGTAGAGATTGTATTTGTGCCAAGACTGCTCCTATTCCATACCCTGACGCATCCGTATAGATGATAAAGTCGCGCAAAAAATCCGGATAACTCAGGATAGGTCTAGTTAAGAGACAGTTCTTTATACAATTAAAGGCGTCCCCTTCTGACTCTCCCCATTTCCATTCTGCTGTCTTTTTCGTAAGTGCAGTCAATGGATGAGCTTTATCAGCAAAAGCTCTGATAAATTTCCTGTAGTAACTAGCCAAACCTAAGAATGAACTCAATTCTTTTGTATTTTTGGGAGCGGGGTAATCTATAATTGCTTTTAATTTTTTCAAATTTGGTGTTATCCCTTTTATAGAAACGATGAATCCGAGATAGTCCAATTCTTCTTTAAAAAATTCACACTTCTTTGTTTTCAGCTTAAGTCCCGCAATTTCCAGAAGCTCGAAAACTTTATCTAGGTGCGATAGATGTTCCTCAATCGATTTACTAAATATAATTATATCGTCTAAGTATACTAGGGTGAATTTGTACAGCACGTCTTTTAGAGTGCCATTCATTGCTCTTTGGAACGTACTTGGTGCGTTTGTTAACCCAAATGGCATTCTGTTAAATTCGTACTGTCCAAATTCACAAATGAAAGCTTTTTTATATTTATCCTTTTCTTCAATCTCGATTTGCCAGTATCCGCTCAAAAGATCCAATGATGAAAAATACATAGACCCGCACAAAGCATCCACAGTATCGTCAATTCTTGGTAATGGGTATTTATCTTTAATTGTTATTTTATTTAGTGGCCTATAGTCGATGCACATACGCATCTCTCCATCCTTTTTGGGTACCATTACGATGTCTGCGGCGAACGGGCTGTGACTCTCCCTTATTATCTTATTTTTTAGCAATACTTCAATTTTAGATTTTACGGTTTCTTTCAGTGCTTCGGGGGTTCTACGGAGTCGTTGATTAATCGGGATGTCATGTCCGGTATTTATAAAATGTTTTACTCGTGATACGAGACCAAGGTCTGATTCCTTGTCCGCAAATAATTGCTCATGCTTGTTAAGTAAGTTTTTTACTTTTGTTAAAACTTCAGTTTCAAATTCTGGGATATTGAATTGTGGTGGTTGGCTATCTAGCGCTTTCGTCTTCTCTTGTTTCGAGATATCACACTGGCTGAAAGGTTCTAAGTTACGGCGATCTTGTGCTGTTAATTTTCCTTCTTGATTGTTAGTAAGTACTGGTATTATTGGTATGTTAATTCCAGCATTCCCGAATGTTAGGTTATATAATGGTATAATCTGCCCATAGCTATGTTCTACGCCTAAATGGTCATAGTATATTTTCCTATTTCTAGTATTGATTTTTACGTTATTGTTAGATAGAAAATCTAAGCCTAAAATGCAATCTTCGTTCAGTTTTTCTATGGCATAGAAGTAATGATTGATTAAATGGTTATTATTTATGGTAATTGTTAGTTCATATTGCCCTATTGATTTTAGTGTCTGACCGGATACGGTCCTAAACGTGGGTGTATTTTTATTTTTTATTAGTTTTAGTTCTTTTTCATTTATGCTGAGTAAGGTATCTGTGGAAACTAGACTGGCTGCTGCTCCAGTGTCTATTAAACCTCTAATTATTATTCCATAAATTCTAATGGGTATGCGTATTAGTTGGGGTATGTTAGAATCTAATTTATTTGATTTTATGCTACTGCGGGTTAGTGCCTTATCTATTCTATTTGTTGGCGATTCGCATAATTCATAAGTGCCATAGTGGTCCAACATTCTCTTGCTATGTGTCCCTTTTTGTTACACTTATGACAAATTATATCTCTGTTTACTGGGGTACGGACTCCTGTACTGCGATATTGGCGATTGCTATCGTTTTGTTGCGGGTACCTGATATCCGCGTGGTCGTTACTCCTGAAAGGTTGTTGATATCTTCCCGGTTGATGCGTATATGGGTGGTTTCGTTGATGTCGGAAGTCTGTTGTATATGTTGGCTCACGATCCCTTATTGGCGCGTTATGCCTTCAACGTTGTATATGGTCGTTTCTCCTAAATGGGCTCGCTTCTCTGTTTTTTGAAAAACTCCGGTCTCTACTGCGTGAATAACTTGACTCTCTGCTGCGGTCTAAGGTGTCTCGGAAACGGACTCTGCCTGAGTACTGTGCTCTGGGATAACCTGGTCTACCTTGTCGTATGTTCGACTGCCGTCCGTGGCTGCTGTAACGGTCGGTGGCTGCTATCTGTACACTGCTTTCCTGTGATGGTTCAAGATCTTTATTAAAACATTCCAACTCTAATAATCTCTGGCTAAGTTGTTCTAGTTCAGTTTTTTGTTTAGACAATTCGTGATCTTGTTCTTTCTCGCGGTCTGTAATTCCTGCAATTACTGCCGTTATTTCTTTCTCTTCATTATTTTCCTTTTCGTGCAATATCTGTTCTGATATGAACAGTTGTTTGCAAAGCGAATCGAAGTCGTCGGATTTTTCTGGCATTCTGAGGTATAGCTCCGTTTTTACTTTGGGTAGAATCCCTTGAAGTAATATTTTTATCTTTGTCGTATTTCTCATCTTCTTCACTTTATTAAATAGTTGATCTTCTATTATGGTTTTGTCGTGGTCGAGTTTTTCCTCCTTTTCCTCTATGGTGTCGTATAGGCTGTTTAATCTGGATACGAAAGCTCTGCAATTCTCTTCTGGTTTCTGTTTTAACTTCATTAGTTTTTTGTTCAGCGCTGCTATGTCAAATGCATCTTGAAATCTTTCAATTATTGCTGCTTTCCATTCTCCATATTCCAGCTCTTCTCCTTTCTCGTCGACGTAAGCTTCATGCCATTCAATGGCTTCTCCTTTAAGTCGATCCGAGAAGAATCGTAGCTTTTGTTCGTCGTCCCAGTTGTTGTTCCGGGTCACGTGCTCAGCGGCTTTGAGCCATTCGGTAATTAATTTATCGGTGCTTTTACCCTTGAATGGCGGGATGGATTTCTTGTCCTCTCTCGAAAAAAGTTCTCCCAGCACTCTCACGATGGGTTGAGTGATGCTCATCATGGCCTCTTCTTCAGCGGTATATTTTTTGCTTCCTAGGTCTGGTCTGGTGGATTCGTCATGGTGCTTACCCATGATCCTTTTGAGATGATTGTTTTCTTTTTCCAAGGACGTTATATTTTTACTTTGGGATTCAACTTGTTTTCCCAATAGTTCAATAACTTTTTGCAGTTCTGTTATTTGCTCAGCTTCAAGTTCAAAATGTAGTGATTTATCTTGCACTTCACGTAACGAGGATAGGTCGTGTATTTCATTAATTAATCTTGTTACTTCCCCGGGCTGTTCCTGTTTTGTATGGGTCTCTTCGGCTTCGATGAACAGAAGTTCTCGTTGTTTATACGCTGCGATACGATTCTCCAGACGGGATATTTTATTTTCTTGTTCTGCTGTCTGCTTTTTTATTTGCTGAAGTTCTCGATCAAGGTCTTTATTTTTAAGAACAGTTTCTGCTTGTGTCTTAGTTAGCGTGACTTTTTCTGCTTTTGACTTGTCTAGCTGAGTTTTTATTTCGTTTGTAGCTGCTTCTAATTCTTTTATCCTTTCAACGTTTACTGCTATCTGTTTTCTGGTACTGTTTAGTTTTTCATGTAGTTGGAAATTCTCTGCTTCGAGTTTATTAATTGTCTCTTGACCCTCTCTTTCAACGTTTTCGGTAATTTCTTCTCTCTTTTTCAGCCGGTCTTCGAAATATTTTTCAGCTTCTTGTGATTTTTGTAAGTCACTCTCCAATTCTGCAATTCGGGTATTTGCTTTTTCAAGTGAATTTTTCAAGGACTCGTTGTTTTCTTGCAGGCGCTCTAGGGAAGTGCTGAGCGTGTACTTTGAACTCTTTGCCTTTTTCTTGTTGCTCTCGATCTGTTTCGTAGATTGGTATTTTCTGCGGTAATCTGATCTTTTGCTTGCTGCTCTTCTACTTGCTGGTGTAGGGTTTCACTTTGAAGGACAGCTAACGTTTTGCTGAGGAATTCTTTTTCTTTGCCGTGGACTGTTTTTAACTGGTGGATAAGAGTGTCGACGAAATTATTTTCTTCGCCAAATTTCGCTAGTTGACTTTTTAAAGCTTCAGTGGTCTTGCTGATTGACTCGTGTGAGGTGGTGTCGTCTTTTGTCTCGAGATTTTGCTTTATTAGTGAGTGAGTGTATAGTTGTAGAGCGTTGTTTAGCTCTCTGTGGGAGAGTTTTCTCCTTTCTTCCAATTGTTTTATATTTGTTGTTGTTGAAGTTGTTTGGTAGGTTTTATTTTTCTCGAGCAGATAGTTATACTCTAGCTCTACGAGCTCTTTCCACTTTATAGCAAAATTTTCTTTGAGAGTTTGTGTCTCAGAGTTTTGTGTTGGTAAGGTAGGATATAGTGGAGGTAATGTTACGACGGGTAAGTCTGGGTAGATCGGGTTGGTTTCGAGAGTTGCCACTACTTGTATATTTTTAAAAGTGCTATGCATTCGCTTACCTCGTCTATGTCAACTTCGGGCTCGTATATCTTGCTCTTACTTCATGTGATACGCATGTACTTGTAGGGTTTATTACGGTGAACCTTTTATATATTTGAATGTCTCGTTGGGACCTCCAAATGTAAGGTTCTCATAACCGTTTATTATACCCCAGTACAAGTGCACACAGTGACAGAGCAAAGGCAACTCCCCTTAATGATTAAGAAACACGGGTTTATATACCAGTAAGGGGCTACAGCAGCGCACGTCATGGTGTTAATTAGCATCACGCTTAGACGGCGGGAGCGTGACAAGGTCATGGCGCGATGGCTGTATGCCACGCGCCATACCCAGCTCCGTGCCATAGAGGCGCTGCGCTAAACATACTCAGAGCGGCTCCTATTCAATAGGTGGTGACGTAGTGTACACACTACGCGTCGCACCTACGTCAAGGATAGCATAGGCTACCGCCAAGTGTACATGAAAGTGTATATTGACTCATTACAAGGTGGACTGCCCGGACAGCCGGTGTGCATTGAACTGATTCCGCAGTTATCCAAATGTAAATAACTCATAAAATGTATGTATCAAGTAAATATTAAGTCACTTTTCGTGATCCTCATTGAATTTTGAATATAAATCTTGTATTTTAATAGTTATATCATATTTTCTTATCAAAATATAAAAAAAAAGGAAAAGTCGGGCATATAATGTCGGGCTTGTATTTTGAAGATTTGATTTCCCAACTTTCTTGTGAAAAACAAATCAGACATTCCATGATCTTTTTAAAGATTCTGGTCACATGATAAAAGCTGGAAATCACTTGTAAATGAGGATAATCGAAGAAATGCAATCGATAGAAATGTGTCGTTCACACCAAAGGTCTGAAGATGAAGTTTCTTTGAGACGCAAACAAACTAGAATAAATTCAATAAATCCTTGTACAGCATATTCTAATGCCTCACGATTACGGAGCTCGAATGATGTGGTTTCGCGTTAGTATTTCGTATGAGGTTGAAAACAAAGTCAGGCAGTACGCACCTTCCTGATGATAAACATTTACCACCAAAAATAGTTTTCGTTTATCGCCTTGGCTTTTAGAAGCACTCCGGCTATACGATACGAAAATGGTTTCCGTTATTACGCAAAGAGCAACCGAAAAGCTTTGCTGAAAAACGTACGAGCCAAACTCTCGTTTCCTTTACACAGGTTATGCTGTGGAAATGCATCACTCAGACCCAAGAATCAAGACAAGGAAGCTGTAGATAATACTAATGTTGGCAGACTGTTAATACGGGTAAGCTTAATCAATACATCGGAAGTTAATTAACCTCTGGCGGGACTCGAACCCGCAATAACCGGCTTAGGAGGCCGATGCCTTATCCATTAGGCCACAGAGGCTTAAAAAATATACCTGCCTTCCAATTTGCATGCCGCAAATTTTTCATTTGGGTCAGGTCTAGGTTATTTATATCATTGCCTTTATTCCACAACTATCGTAAGGACCCAAGCGCAAATATGTCCGTTTTCTTCTGGTTATATTAATACACTAGCGGATACATTTAAAGAACCACTTTTGAGGTTAGTATTTCTGTCTCCAGTAGCGCAGCTGGTTGGCGAATGGAACTTATGCGACAGTAATTTCATTGTGTTTCGGGATTGAACGATTCTCTAAGTAATGCCGAGGCCACGAGTTCGATTCTCGCCTGGAGAATGTGTTATTTTTAACCTGCCCGATACCGACAGGTTTAATAAAATAGAGGAAAGTAATTGAAACTACGTTTGCTAATTGAATGAACAGTCAGTGCTTTGTATCCATTTTCCACAAGAGTTTTGTCCAACTTCCAACTTCAGGAGATGTATTCCAGCATTTTGTCTGCTAGTTTTATCAAAGTAACACAGTTCAATCGGGTGATCGCAGGCAGCTACAATCCTCGTAAAGAGATAGAAATAAAAACCCAACGCTCCAGGTGAGATTGAACTCGCGATCTCGGTATTCCTTCGGAAATCTTTAGATTCCTTCGCACATTCACATTACTGACATATAAGCGGCGTAAGTGGTAGTGTAGTATTTGGAAATAGTGCTTTGGTGGCTCGCTGTAGTAGCTAGGAGTGGCAGATGTTGTTGTGTAGTATGTTGGAGCTTCAGTGTAATAACTTGGTGCCGCGTACGTGGTGGTGTAGTACTCGGGAGCCTTCGTCGTGTAGTATCGTGGACCCTCCGTCTTGTAATACATGCGAACCTCAGTATAGTAAGCTGGGACAGCGTATGTGGTAGGCGGGGAAGCGTAGATTGTCGTGTAATAGTCAGAGGCGTATAGTAGGTGGGAGCTACGGTGTAGTAACTTGGAGTGGCATATGTTGTTGTGTAATACACTGGCGCTTCTGTGTAATAGCTCGGTGCGGAGTAGTATTTCAAGGCCTCCGTATAGTAAGCCGGAGCTGCATACGTAGATGTGTAGTATTCAGGTGCCTTGGTGCTGTAATACTTGGGCGCATCGGTGTAGGAAGTACGGGCCACATATGTTGTGGTGTAGTGCTCGGCCTCCTTCGTAGCGTAATACGACACAACAGTGGTTGTCTGGTATGAATAGATACCGTATCCACAAGATGAACCCATCGGCACACTTAAAGTCGATCCAGTCATCAGAAGACGACAGCTAGTAGCAGCATAATGCCATCATAACCTGACGAAAAAAAAACAAACATTAATTTTCATAATTCCATTATGACATTGAAATGCTTAAAACGACAATAAAGAATCATTTCACCTCGTTCAAACATCAATTTAATCAACAATTGCATCATCACATTAACTAAAATCATTAAACGAGTTGAAGTGTGTACATTACCCATGATTGCAGGTTGGAACTGGAAGACACTATATTAATTCAGCTATTGGTATTTGAAAGACTGCTAGTACTATACTGTGTCAAAGATGTTCATTCGACTAACCTCTACCTTCGATTTGACCTCGTTTTATAAGGTTTTCTATCATCCTGATTCGTCTTTTCAGGCCAGAGGGTCCACCTGTTCATTCTGACATAACAACCACTATTCCTACACTACCTCTAATCGCTCGTGTCGTATGCATTTTCAAATATTGAAGAAACGCATAATTATCTTCCGCATCCCACTAACCATTGTTATGCGAGCGAATGAAGCGCCTAGAAAAAACGAATGCTGATTTAAATGTAATATCGACAATAATGAAATTATATTCAAGATTATTTGCTGCGAATCTTAGAACTTACTGAAAAGAAATAAAGGTTCAACAGTAAGAATTATTAATTCAATATCATTCCTTACGTGAAGAACTGTGAGGCTTCCAGCATCGTTGCAAACCCATGTACCGCGTATACAGAAGTATTTATATTTCATCTTTTTCTTCGTCATTCATAAACGTTGCAGAATTATCATTTTTCACCGCCTTTTTTTTGTTTCGATTTCGTCGTTATTGACAATGGTGTAGTTATCCAATGGCACGAAATGGCTATGAATAATGAGCATCAGTAGCGCAATTGCGTGTGTCCACTAGTCAAAACTATCCGCCAACATGTTGTTCCAAAGCTACCTAATTAGTAATTTGCTTTCAATGTGTTACCTAGTTTAATTTGTTCTTGTACAGTACGTTTAAATTCTATACCTGTGATTCATTCCGGATGCCGTCGAGTCATTCCAACTAGTTGGAATTTTGTTTTTCTAGAGTTTCGCTTTGTGATGAAGCACTTGCTATTGATGTTAATACCTGGTGTTATAGTTTTCATTCACGCGCTAAATAGGGTCCCTTTAGAAATTTTTGCAATCACGCGTGATTCAGTTTCAACGATGAAGCGCTACAATAGAAAACAATACCGTTGCCATAAGAAACTGGGAAAAGATAATGTAAAGGCTTTGTTGTTTTATGAATAGCTACGCCAAACGGTTTAGAAGAGTTTTCAACACCATCTCGAGTTTCTAGTAGAAAGAAGTTCTGTGTGTCAATAACGATGGTGAATAACGTCAAAGGTGCTGTGCATATTAAAGTTGTTTTCCACTTTGGAAGCGAATGACCTGATTGATTTTCAAAATAAACTGAAATACGATTGCAGAAATTGAAATGCAAAGATTTCTAAGTCAAATTGTATACTACCTGAATAGGAATTTCCTGCTTGCTTCTCGTACACTGTAGTACAAGTCTTAGTACACATTAACCAACACTTAATCTGTGTTGCCTTTCCTTTTCATGTAAAGAAATTAGATGTGTTATTATTGCTCTTCAGGTTGTCTGTGTGCATCAGGATGTGGCACGTCATTTCAACGCCCTCTGTGCTCCTACGATTGCCTAATTAAATGTGTATATACAAATGGAGGCCGATAATAGGCGTAAGAAAATCATACAATCTATATAATAAGAAAAATTACTATTCTTTTGGTAAAACTACAAAAATACTCAAAAAAAAAAAAGAAATGAAAAAAAATTTCACAGAACTATACGCTAAGGGTGGAATCTATTGCACCGAAATATTTCGGTGCAATAACGGCCTTTTCCCCTATTGCACCGAAATCTTTCGTTGCAATAAGTGGCCTTATTCGCTATTGCACCGAAAGATTTCCTTGCACTTAAAAGTTGTTTCTAGCCTATCATAACTAAAAATTAACACCTCTATTACTAAGAACTATATTAAATTTAACTATTTACTTCTTAAAATTATTAAATTTTAATAATAATGTCGTATTTGTATTGCTGTGTGTATTGCTACGAAATCTTTCGTTGCAATAACGGCCTTTTCCCCTATTGCAACGAAAGATTTCGTTGCATTTTTTCGGGCATTTTTTGAGCTTTTTCTTTACGGTGCACCGTTTTTAACCGGCCACCTATGCCTTAACGAGACATAAATTTTTT